>NC_133779.1:437165-647969 GCF_003597395.2 Chelonoidis abingdonii
AGCGAGGTGAATGCTCATTAGTCTTTATGTCCATTAGGATTGATTTATAAATTCCCCAATGAGAAAAGCAGAGAGGCATCTGCTAGGATGTGCACCAGTAAAACAAAGGTCAAAACTATCCCAAGGGGAAACTGAGACTGGACTATAAGGGCACTTTGTGAAGGAATTTGCTTTCCTGGGGCCATGTCTGGAGATGAAAATCCCCAGTGACAGCAGAGGATGTGGGCTAGGGGACAACTGCAATATCCTTTTGTTTCTAGATGATGATTTGAAAATCTTCCCAGCATGTTGTCCTGGGCATTGGTAGTCTGCTTCCTATTAAATAGAGGGGGACCAGCCTGGCCCCTTCCACACCCTGCATTGAAGGTTGGGGGCATGGGAGGGATGCGTCAGCAGCATAAGACCACCCTGAGGGCTTGTCTGCACATAACTCTGTGTGTGGACACACTGAGTCTGGAGTAAATTGTGCTGTGTTCCAAACTGGAATAAAAGTAACCACACATGGAGTTATTCAGGAATAGTGACTGCACTTTAAATTCACACCCTAACTTAATCAGAATTAACTTTCAAGTGTAGATAAGCCCTTTATGGAGATCTGACATGCTAATTTAAGGCCTTCTCTACAAGCAAATTTGCACCAGTTTAATTGCACCAAACCAATTTAATTAAACAGGTGCAAGCCCCTTGTGGGGACACCACTTATTTCAGTTTAGCTTAAATCAGTTCCAAGGGCTAGGCCACACACACACAGTCACACTGATATAACTAGCTGTGTTGCATTAAACCAGCCCAGCTTTGTATGTGGACGCTCTTAGATCATTTTACACTTGTGCTTATTGTAAATTTAGGCCTTGTTGAGGCACAAAATTTGTGCTTAGCAGACACCCTCGTGTGGACACAGTTATATCAGTGTAAAGGTGCCATACGCTGCTCTACACAGCGTTTTTATAACGATATAACTATTTTCATTATATTGGGCTGTGAGTTGTGGTGTGTGTGGTGGTGGGTTTTTTTGTTTGGTTGGTTGGGGGTTTTTTTGTTTTTTTTTTGCTGAAATGTTATACTGATGCAACCATTAGTATGGATGCAGTTATCCCAGTATGAAGCTTTATACTGATATAACTTATTCTCCTTCCTGTATAGGAATAGCTATACTGAGAGAACTACACTGGTATAGTTTAAAATGGAACAACTTTGGTGTGTAGACAAGGCTATACATCCTGTAGGGAGGGGAATAAGGCCATGTCTACACTACCACTTATGTTGGCAAAACATGTTGCTCAGGGATGTGAATATTCCACCTCCCAGAGTGACACATTTTGCCGGCGCATGCGGTAATGTGCACAGTGCTATGTCTGTGGGAGAGCTCTCGCCCATCGGCACAGAGCAGCTACACAAGAGATCAAACAGTGGCGCAGCTGCATCGGTACGCTTGTGCCACTGTAAGCTTGCTTGTGCAGACACAGGCTAAGTTATATCCATATAAGGCACCTTTATACTGATGTAATTGTGTCTACACTAGGAGTTTTCCTAGGTTTTTTTTATTACTTTCATAGAAAAATCACACCCCTATATAATCAAAATAATTAAACCAGTATAAAAACCTGGTATGTGCAAGCTAAACCAATATAACCAGTTTTAAACTGATATAAGAGCATGCGCACACACACATTTCAGTTAAACTAAATGGATTTAAGCTATACACAGAAGCTGCACTGGTTTAAATCTGCCCTGAGGCCAGTCTACATTTCACACTTACTTCGGTATAACTGTATCGCTCAGGGATGTAAAAAATAGACACTCCTGCATGATGCAGTTAAACCAGCCTTAACACTGTCTACACTGGGAGTTATGTCAGCTTAGAGCTTCTCCCACCGACACAGCTACCGCCTCTTGTGGAGGTGGAGTTAAGCCGACGGGAGAGCTCTCTGGTCAGCTTAGAGTATCTTTCCCAGAAGCACTACAGCGGCACAGCTGCACCGATGCAGGTTTGTAGTGTAGACCTGCCCTGAGTCAGGAGCGACACCACTCCAGTCAATGCAGTTGTATGGGCGAAAAAGCAACGAAAGTGAGCACAGCATCAGGCCTTCAATCTTTCCTGGGCATCCATGATACTTTCTAGCTATAGCTCGGGGCAGGCTCCTCAAAGTTTAACTTCTGCTGCCTGATTTTCCTTAATAGTGGGAGCTCTCTATCTTTTGGAGCTGTCTCTTGCTGGGATGACAGCTAAGCTTTTGCTGATGAGAAAAACTCAAGGATTTGGCCAGCTCATGCTAAGATGTCTCTTTACTATTTGAACTTTCTGACTAGAGCTGTGTTCTCAGAAGGGACTTGCAGTAATAAACTTGATGCAGTAGCCGATAGCAGAATTGCTTTCCTGTCGGGAAATGGAGTCATATTTATCAAAATACATCAGTGGAGATAACCTGGAAATCATGCAACTTGTATTTCTCAGGGTGAAAAAAGTGAAACAAGTGCATTGCATGTTGTGGGGAGGGCACAGCTCGGTGATTGTATATCTTGCATCCCTTGTTTAGATTAGTTCAGTATCTCTTATATTGAAAGGAGAAATTCCACAGCAGAGCAACAGGCTCCAAGTTCAAGAATAGAAACACATTTGCTGTTTTCTGTGAGAACAAGGAGAACTTTTTCCCATCTTGCTTTCTCTTTGTGTGCTTTTATTCCTTCAGCGAATGAGTCTTATTGTTTATTGAACAATACATACAGCTTTATCAGGCTGGAGAGGAAGTCTGGCCCAGGGCTAAGCCATCAGCTTGGGCATTGGAAGACTTGGGTTCAAATCCTGATTCTGCCACAGACTTCCTGCATGACCTTGAGCAAGTCACTTCTCCTCTCCATGCCTCAGTTCCCCGTTCCTACTTCACTGGGGTCTTGCGAGGACAAATGCCTCAGAGTGTGAAGTGCTCAGATAGGACAAGAAGGGGCCCTGTATAAATACAATAGGTAGAACAATTAGATTTTTAACCGAAGAGAATGCTAAGTGGTGACTTGATTGTGGTCTATGGGAACCTGCACGGCAAAGAGATTTCTCATCGCAGCGAGCTCTTTAAACAAGCAGAAAAGGCGTAACAGGTTCTCCCATTGACATAGCGATGCCTCCCATCGGCGTAGGTAGCATATTCTCTAAGCGTTGCAGTGGCACAGCTGCAGTGCAGTAACAATGCACAGCTTTGTAACAGTGAGGGTAAGTAAGCACTGGAGCAACTTATCTAGGGATGCAGAGGAGTCTCCTTCACTAAATCTTTCAGCCAGGATGGGATGTCTCTTTTCAGAAGAGCAGCCCTAACTCAAACAGAAGTTATGGGCTTGTTGCAGGAATTACTGGGTTAAATTCTCTCACTCGTGTGATGCAGGAGGTCAGACTAGTTGATTGTAATGGTCCCTTCTGACCTTAACACTTTTTAATCTGTTACTGTGTATGTTTCATTATTACAATGTACTGTTCAGTTTTATGTAGTGTTGTTTTATTTATCAGTAATTGCGATCATGCCTACCCTGTGCTGGGCACAGTACACACACGTATAACAGATTGTTCCTGCCCTGAATAGCTGAGTCCAAGCATAAGACGAGACAGCAGGTGTATACAGAAACAGACTAGAGACTAAGGTTATGGGCATCTCCACACTGTGGTCAAAGGTGTGATTACTGGCAGGCAGAGCTAGGCTAGCTTCAATCTAGCTAGCACAACTAAAGTAGCAGTGAAGTCACGGTGGCATGGCCCTCAGTCTGTGCTGTACAAGCCCACCTGAAACCCTAGGTACCTACTTGTGTTCCTAGGCTGCATTGGGGTCTGTACCACTGCTAGATTAAAGGTAGTTTGGACATGCCTGCCAAAGCTGCAATCACACTTCCAATTGCAGTGTAGACATACGCTTAGAGTCCACTTAATAATTGGCATCTGGAGCCCCTTACTGAGAGAGAGAGGTGATTTCCTTTGGGATGTTTTCCTCTATTTTCAGAGCCTGGTGCTATGGCCCCAGGTCAGCCTTGCTCATGGATTGTTGTTTCCATTTGGTTTGACTACCTGTTCCCTGTTCTTGTCGGCTATAGGTCTTTCAGGTGCTTTGGCTTGACCTGTCTGTAACAAGCTAGAGACTTGACAGGGTCACATGACTTGGAACATTTTGCAGTTTGAAACTGACACCAGTAAAAGGTTCAGGGCTTTTGAAGCAAAAAGCAAAGTGGTATAAATTGCCCTGGGTGCTTCAGACAGAAGGGAAGGTGAAGACTCAGTGTGAGGAAATTCTTAGCTCACAAAAGCCAAATAACCTCTCTGACCCTAGAGGATGCAATCAGGAAAAGGCAGAGAATTGCAGCCGGGCACTGGTACAACAAAAATATTTAAAGGGAAAATCAGCATCTCCATGTAACATCTAATTCTGTGTACCTGATGCAGCCATAAAAAGTCAGAGGCTGTTTTCTACAGCAGCTGCACTCCTTGCCATTGGAATGGGAAATACGCCTGTACAAATGGAAACCCTATCTCTATGAGAGGACTAGAAAATGCATTGCGGGTGACACTCTTGCCCTGGCCTTCTTCCCCTGGGGAATGGAGTGCATGGCAACCAATAGGACTCACACAATACAGATTACTGTGATAATTGAATTCAAGCATCTTTCATGGTAGAGAGCTGACTCTTAAAGGGCCAGCACTCATATAATGCAGGGATGAGCTTGTAATAGATACCTGTTGGATGGTGCATGTAGAAGATAAGAGCTTACTTCTGCGGCCAGCTAATAATTTTTTTTGTTACTCAAGTAGCAGAGGACTCTTATTTTGGTGCATAAAGGTTCTGGTTCATTCCATGCTGCAGATTGCTAGACTGTCTGTCAAATCCCTACTGCAAAAACCCATCTGTCCAGCAAAGCCATGACCATGCTCTGCTCTGTGCCTCTCACTCTTCTGTGCTTTTAGATCCTAAGCTGCTTAGGGTCGGGGCTGTTGCTGGGTGTCTATATTCTATAACTCCATGAGCAATGTGTATGCCCCATTTAATAGATGTATTGATTTCCAAAGCCAGAAGGTGACCATTATGATCATCAAGTCTGACCTGAGTAACCCAGGCCGGAGAACTTTGCTCAGTAATTCCTGCATCCAGCCCATAGCTTGTGGTTGAGCTAGTGTGTATCATTTAGACATACCCAGTTTTCATTTAAAGACTCCAAGTGACAAAAAATTTACCATATTCATAGGTAAAATGTTCCAGTGCTTCATTACCCTCCAGGTTAAAAACATGCCTCTTATTTCTCGTCTGAATTTGTGTGGCTTCAGCTTCTGGTGAACTGCACCAGACCAATAATTACAATAATTAGCATGGCTGTGCAGGCAAGAGGAGTGTCTGAAGAGAAGAGAGAACTTTTCTCACTGCCATTAACACTGTGTGTGAAGCAGCCATGAGAGGAGGCCAAGGCAAGAAGAGGGGAATGGTACAAACTGAAAATTCAAGAGCAAGGAATGCGATAAAAAGGGGACTATGTAATTAAAATAAAGTGTGTGGGTGAAGGTGTGTAGGTGAGATTCATAGCTTCTGAGGCCAGAAGGGACCATTGTGATCATCTAGTCTGACCTCCTGGATAACTCAGGCCAGATAAATGCCCCAAAATAATTCCTAGAGCAGAGCTTTTAGGAAAACATCCCGTCTTGATTTAAAAAATGGTCAGCAGTGGAGAATTCATCACAAACTTTGGTAACTTGTTCTAATGGTTAATTACCCTCACCATTAAAAATTAACAGGCTGAATTTACGTAGCTTCAACTTCCAGCCTTTGGATAGCCTTAGAACTCTCTCTGTGAGATCGATAAGCCCATTTTTAAATATTTGTTCCCTATGTGGATACTTATAGATTATAATCAACTCATCCCTTAACCGTCTCTTTCTTATGCTAAATAGCTTGAGCTACTTAAGTCTATCACTATACAGATGTTTTCTAAGCCTTTAATCATTCTCGTGGCTCTTCTCTGAACTGTTTCCAATTTATCAGCATCCTTCCTGAATTGTGGGCACTGGAACTGGACATAGTATCCCAGCACCGGTTGCACCAATGCCAAATATAGAGGTAATATAACCGTTCTACTCCTGCTCAAGATCCCCCTGTTTATGTATCCCAGGATCACATTAGCTCTTTTAGTCACAGCACCACACGGGGAGCTCACGTTCAGCTGGTTATCCACCATGACCGTTCTATAACAGTAACTCCTAACAAGCCTGACGGACTCACTACACCTAGCACCCTCTGTAATATAAGATCTTAAATGAAAGCAAGGTTTGTGCTGATCATTAATATAGGTGTGAAAGGTACATACAGATATGTAAAATGTTTGTTTATATATAATTTATTCCTAAAATCTGAATCAGATCAGCGTTGGCAAACAAGTTTCTGCCAGACACAGGGTGTATAGTCACCTTTCTGACTCAGATCACGTGTGAAATAAGTATTGTAAGCCAACACAATGGAAGCTACATTTGCATACAAAATCAGCAAGAGGCTGTGACTTCAACATGAAGTCAGCACATCAGGGAATAAACACTGCGGGGAGGGGGCATCCTGACACTGGGGATCATGAGTTTTGGGAGTAATCAGGAGAAAGCAAAAGGACATATCTTTATCCTGCACCTGAGGAAGTAATAAAGCAGTGTGATTACAGTCGTGAAAATGGGATTCTAACCAGCCTGGATTGGACACACTGCAAGAAGACTTTGGGTAAGATGAGACTGCTTTAGACAGGATTGTAGCCTGTGAAATTAAATTTAATCTCTAGACAGCGTGTTATGATTTTGTTTTATATTTAACCTTTCTGTTTTCATTATCATCCTTCCTTACTATCTCTGAAATCGTAGCCTTTGATAATAAACATTATTGTATTAGCTACAAATATAGCTCAGTGCTGTGATATTCGCTAGGAACTGATCTTAAGGGTATGTCTATACAGCAAAAAACAAACTTCATGGCAGCGAGTTTGATACGGGGCTCACGCTGGGGGGCTAAAAATAGCAGTGTTGATGTTTGGGCCCAGGCTGGAGCCTGGGTTCCAAGACCCTGCCTCCCACACCCTGGGTTTCAGAGCCTTGGCTCTAGCCTGAACCCAAACATCGACATCCTGCCAGCCCAAGTCAGGTGAGGAGGGCTCTGATTTGCTATCACGGGTCTTTTTTTGCTGTGTAGACATACCCCGTATTGCCAACCCCAGATGCTCAAAAATCACGAGTTAGGCTCACCAAAAATCATGAGATTACGTACAAATAGATTTTTGTTATTTGCCTTCTGCTTTTTGAGCCTTTAGTATGGACTGAGGTCACATTTTGAAGCTTTCTCCACAGCCACGAGGGCTAGAAGCTTACTTTTTCAAGAATGAAGGTTGAAATCATCACATCTCCGCTTGACTCCAGGAGCTGGGCTTTAAGTAAAACAATAATAATCACAAGATTCTCATGACAAAATCATGAGAGTTGGCAACACTGCCATACCCTCCATTGAATCAAACAAGCAGTGTGTACGCTATCCTGTGAGCGAAAGCAAATGAGGTATGGCTGAGAGCAGGCAAGGCCAGGGCTCCATATCCCAGGGAACACATCACAAGGGCTTGGGGACTGGGCTGCCCTACTGTTGACCTGCAAAGCATACTGAGGGCTGACATTCACTGTGGGGGTAGCTAACAGACTGGGGGTGTCAGGGAGCTGGGCCCAGGTAAGCACAAGCAAATCATCTTCTGGCAGGAGGGGAGCAAGGTGGTGCACAGGCCTGGACAGCCAGAGAAAGTGTCACAGGTACCTCACATTTTAGTTGCTCAGCATTGACACGTTTGGGTCTGATTTTTCCAGAGGGGCTGAAGTTGGGGAGGCTCAGCACCTCAAAAACATCAGGGCAACCTGGCAAAGTTTGGGAAGCCAGGTGAGTGTGCCAGTGAGTAAAGAATGCACATCGTGGCCTGGCAGATGAAAGGCCCTGTAAGATTGATGCCCTCCACCTAATAAACATGAGGGTGTCTCCAGCATGTTCGCTGTCGCTGTTGAACACTGCACTTGTAGATTAATTTTGTGGCTGGTTCAGTTTGTCTCTTTCCTGACTTTCTGGGAGCTCTTCCCAGCCTGCTATCAGACTGCTCATCCCTTCTGTCTCTTCAGATGGTAACTCTGCAGTGAGGCTATGAGAATATATTGCATTTACTGGGCGTGTGCATTATTCTTGAGAGTCTCCTGTCCGGAAGGAGCAGGTCGTTGTCTTCAAGGGCAGTGTCTGGATGGAGCATTGAGTGCATCAGGGAGGGAGGCAAATAACATTCCAGGATGCGTTTCCCCACTTCCCCTTTTTCTTGCCAAGAATTTGCAGACATGCAGCAGGCACATCTTTTCAGGGCCCGATTCTCCTCTCTGCTGTGCTAATTTGTCAGTAGAGATGCACCCATTTGATGTGTCTGTAACTTAGTGCAGAACTGGGTCCAGTATTTCCAACTAGTGAATCCACCTCGTATTCCTCCTGTCTCTAAAACAGTGTCTTTGACAAGCCCTTCCAGAACCATGACCCCAGCAACCATGTCCCCTGCTCCATAGGGTTGATCTCCTCTGTCTATAGTAGGTAAGTACTGTGGGTCAGGGAGCTTGGGAAAGATTTCAGAAGGGACTAATGATTTTTGGTGCCTAAATGTTTAGGCCCCCAACTTGAGCCTCCTCAGATAATTTTCAGAAAGGGCTGAAACTTCAACCTCTGAAAATTGGGTCTCCTTAAGTTATCACAGGTTCGGCACCTGAAACTTGAGTCAGTTTGGAAAAGTCTGGGCCCTTTTGTCTTCAATACAATTTCCAAGCACCATGTATCCTTCCGCTTTCAAATAATAAACGGCTTGCTCTAAGCCACTGGCCTCACACACTAGCCAGTGCACTGAGTAACACTGCCAGCAGCACCAGGATTTCTGTCCCGTCTCTTCAGGGGTGAGTTTTATTTCTCCAATTAAAAACCACACAGCATAAATCAAACATATCAACCCATCCATGCGGTCTTTGTTTCTCTTCCCCCAGTGCACTTAGACTCCCAGTGGGCCTGGTTTTGAATCACATGCTCCCATCACATGGCCCCTGCATGTTTTCTGTTCAGCTGGGGAGGCAGGCTGCACCTGGAACAGGTGAGGCTGAGATCCCTTCCTTCTTAAAGGGCCAGCTCACCCTGACACCTGGTCTGGGATAGGCCAATCTCCTGGTGTGAAAGGCACTTGCAGACTATGTTATGGGGGACTGCATAGAAAGCTATCTATCTGGGGGACGGGGTGTGTAAGTATGAGAAGGAGATCACACGGTGTGAAGAGGGTTTAACGAGAAGCCTTAAAATTGCTAAATGAATTAACCTCAATCCAAAATCTTGCTGCCCTGTAGGTGTGCAGGAATTTCGGCCTGATCATCTCTGTTATAAATGTGCTTGCAATACAAAAGTGAAGGAGACCAAGTGGCTCCATGAAACCAGGTGAAGGTGCATCCTATTAATTTAGCAAAGGAAAACCTAGGGAAGGTATGGCCCAGCCAGCTTGAAGTCAGTAGATTTAGTCAGGGGATATGTCTGCATCACAGAGAATCTATTATGCAGTATTTGCTTTTTGTTGTTGAATATTTCATGCACTCATGCTCCCTGTTGGGGAAAGCACTCAGTCATTTTCATTAAACTTTATATTTTTGTGACATCAGGTTGCCTTTAAACATGATTCTCTGTTGCCCCCCACCTCATGCAGTCATGTACGCCAGCATAAAGTGGGTGTGAAAACACTGCCAGATCTAGGGTGACCAGATAGCAACTGTGAAAAAACGGGACAAGGGGTGAAGGGTAATAGACGCCTATATAAGAGAGTCCCCCAAAATGGCACTGTCCCTTTAAAAACAGGACATCTGGTCACCCAAGCCAGATCAGAATGGATATAAACCTTGGTGTCGATGACTGAACAACTTGCAGGGCACTGAAACACTGTGCAGAGGGCATTGTCCAGCTCCCAATGGAAGGACACATCAGATACCTTGTGAACGCCTCAGAAATCAGGCATGAAGGAGCCAGCACAAGCATAAGCATCGCTTGTGTCCCCTGTAGGTCTTCAGTGGGCTTAAGCAGTGTCTAATCCTTGTGCGGACAGAGGGGTGAGTTTCAGCCATGGCGAGCTTGGCCAGTTTGCAATTGGCACAACGTGAGAAGCAGTGCTACCCAGACAAAAGCAACCTTACTCCTGTCTTAAGCAGTAGATCTTTCTATCTGACCTATGCAGGGCATGTGTCTTACTAAGGGGTCGATTTTCTAAAGAGCCTCCTGGTTTTCAGGAGACCAGCGCACTCTTGAAAATCTCCCTCAGGCTGAAGTTTTCAAAAGTGCTGATGTGATGTAAGAGCCCAAGTCCTAGTGACGTCCAGTGAAACTCTAGTTCTTAAGGGCCCAAAGTCACTCTTGAAAATGATATTTAGGCTCTTAAATGCATAGCTCACTCATGAGTCATAGACTTGAAGGCCAGAAGGGACCATTATGATCATCTGCTCTGACCTCCTGCATAATCCCGGACAGAGAATTGCACCAAGTGATTTCTATATCAAACCCAGGGCCGGTGCAACCATTTAGGCCAACTAGGCGGTTGCCTAGGGCGCCAAGATTTGGGGGCGCCAAAAAGTGGTGCCCCCCAAAATTTTTTTAAATGGTTGCAGCCGCTGCTGCTGGAGGGGCTGAGCTGCCGGCGGCGCAGTTGCCTGCAGCTGGCAGCCCAAGGTGTCCCCCGGGTCAGTGCGCGCCACCGCCGCAGCCCGGCAGCCAGGGCGCCCCCCGCGTCAGGGAACCGCCGCCGCAGCCCAGGGCCCCCCGACCCCGGGTCAGGGTGCTGCCGCAGCCCAGGGCGCCCCCCCCTCCGGGGTCGGGAGCCCGCGCCGCGACCCGGCAGCCCAGGGCGCCCCCGCCCCAGGGTCAGCGAGGTCCACAGCAGCCCCAGGGCGGCCCCCCGGGGTCAGGGAGCCGCCGCCTGCATCCAGGCAGCCGGGGCGCCCCCCCGCGGGTCAGTCGCCCCACCGCGACCCAGCCCCAGGCGCCCCGCCCCCGGGGTCAGGGAGCCGCCGCCGACAGCCCAGGGACGCCCTACGCCCCCCCAGTCGGAGCACCGCTGCCAACCGGCAGCCAGGGCCCCCCGCCCCGGGGTCAGGGAGCGCGCACCACGCGCAGGGCGCCCTCCCACCGCGGGTCAGGGACAACACCGCCGCGCCCGAGCCCAGAGGCGCCCCCCGCCCGGGTCAGGGAGCCGCCGCCGCGACCCAGCACCCCAGGGCACCCCCCGCCCGCTCCCCGGGGTCAGGGAGCCGCGGCTCCAGTGGACCTGTGAGACCGGCGCGTGGGGCGGCCAAATGTCCGGCCCCTAGGGTGCCAGAAACCCTAGCGCCGGTCCTGATCAAACCCACAACTTCCATTGGAGCCAATGTATGTCCTTTAGTCAGATTACTGGCTTATAGGATTCTCTTTCCTGGCAGTGATCTGCAGGCCAGATTCTTAACAGAGCTCAGCACTATGGGTGCATGTGAGGAGCTGAGCTTTTCTGAAAAATCTGATCCCCAGCTGTCTACCTTGGGGAGAAATCCTGTCCAGAAAGCGGGTTTTGCCAATGGCATCCATGCAGCCAGGGTGTCATGCCAGGGGTTTATGTACAGCAACCTCTTAGCTTGGCACTATGTGTAGTGACCACAGCGAGTAAAGTGTTACCATAAACAAAAGACCATTGTCTTTGTGCACATTGGTGCGTCTCTGGAGTTGTATGTAAACATGTGACTCAGTGTTGCAACCTGATTTTGAGCTCCTCAGATGAGTGAGTGCAAAGTGTTCTGACAAATTCCCAGCCATCTGTGCAGCTGGTACTGTAACAGTCTTAAACTGCACGGGGGAAGTAAAATTGCAGCACTTGTGGATGGTGATGAATAACGGAAACCCCATATCTACGTGGCGGTGACCTGCTGTTTTATGACTAGCAAACACTGCAATCAGTCAGGCCTCATGTTATGAATGGATCTGATATTAAAGCTGAATATAATGAGTTTTCCACCTGACAACGGAGCTATGCATATATATTACATATTGTGTGTGTGTGTGTGTGTGTGTGTTGTTTACCTTTTAACTCCTGGGCTTCTGAGACTTTGGAGAGTGCTGAATGCCTCAGTGGTATTTTCAGGCCTGATTCTGATTTACACCAAGGATCCTGTATAGCCCGCTGATGTGTACAGGGCCTGTGAAGTGGGTGCAAATGTATGCCTTCCTCAAGCTCCATTTATACTGCCAGAGCTGTTTGCAAGACCCTTCTAGTTTAACCTCTTGTGAATAATAGGCCAGAGAATTTCACCTCTTCCCAGTGCATGTGTGTGGCTAAAGCATGACCTCCCCAAAGGCATTCAGTCTTGACCTGAAGATTTCGGACGTGGTGAACGCATCCCTTCCCATAGTAGTTTGTTCCAATGGTTAATCGCCCTTGCTGTTTAAAAAGAACAACAACTGTGCCTTATTCGTCTGCCTTTAACTTCCAGACACTAGTTCTTATTCTGCCGTTCTCCACTAGATTACAGAACCCTTTCGTGCCTGGGGTTTTTCTTCCTGGAGGGAATTTATGCACCATAATCAAGTCAGCTGTCTCTCTTCTTTCTGATAAGCTTAACAGCATCCTTCTGAGTCCGTTTTGGGCTAGCGACCCAGCATACCCTAGGAAGAGCTAGAGCAAAGGTGCTTGGAGGATGTGCCCTCAAAGCTGCCGTTTGTGGTTCTCAGGGCTAGTCTAAATGACCAGGCCAGATTGTACCGCTGTGCAGCATCTGGTGCAGATGCTCTAAGCCCAGGAGTTAAAAGGTAAACAAGCTTCTCTCTCTCCCACGCAATATATGTGATATATGTGCACAGCCAAACTTACTGACCTGCCGAGCCACATACAATAATCTTCAGAGGTTCGAGAGCCAGGCATGCCTGCTGTAGCTCAGGGCTTGTGCCCTATGGGGTGGGGGGCTCGGGGCTTAACTTGGAATCCAGGCCCTGTTTGTAGCTGTGTGAAATCCTTGCACTGTGATTGCTAAGACAATTCCAGAACAACAAGCAATTACTCGTTACTTGTCACAGAAGCATTGGAGCAGGGTCCATGGGCCCCTGGATACCATGTCAGAGCAACAGACCTTTTGCTGTGTCGGTGACTTTCTGTTCTTGCAGCTGCCTTACATGCGTGGAAGTGGAGAGGCGATTTATTATTGTCATTGTACCAGAAAATAACTCTGTGAGGGGTTTGGGAGATGCTCCCCCCCCTAAAGTCTCCCAGCTTGTCGCTGCAGTTAGAAATAGTTCTGAAGGCTGCACGGAGCAGGAAGCCCGTTTGGCAGGAAGCTCTTGGGGATGTTGCTGGGGAGGAGGCTGCTGTGCAACAGGGTGGGGAGGGAAGAGTCTTTGCAGGATGGGTCCATGGACAATCCCCATCAATGTTAATGAGACAGGGCTCCTGACCAGTTTCAGCAGCAGAGTGGACGTGCTGGGGCGATGGACAAAGGGAAGGGGACCGTCCTCCTGCTGAGGGTATGTCGGCGCTGCAAGTGAGAGTTGATGGGGGGGCTATTGAAATCTAGGTAGCAGAGAGAAGGGCTAGTACAGGTAGGCCTGCCTGTGCTACCATCACAACCTCACCTGCAGTCTGGACATCCCAATAGCCCCTCAGTGCTGCTGTGTTTGGGGTGCAGCTAACAGAATGGCAGGCTGGGGCTGTGTCCTTGCTTTATCGCCAAAGACTGCCATTCCCTGGGCTCTCAGGAAAGCTCCTGCCAAGTGTCTTTGAGGCACAGGGGATATCACGGCACCTTCCCCATCCTGAATAGAACCTGCTAGCCTCCTGCCATTTTCCCGGTGCCCATCACAGCTCGAAATTGGGGCTCCCATGCAGACAGTCCCCCTGCTCCTCTGGGCATCACTGTTGAACCCTGGCAGCTAGCCAGCTGCAAGCTGCCAGGGTTCAGGGACTGAGGGAGGGGGAAGGTGCTGTTGTTTCCCCAAGGGACTCCTCAGGGCAGGAACAAATGGGGGTCAGAGTTAAGGTGACTTATCCTGTTCAGCCTGAACATCACGTTACCTGGTTCTGCCAGGAGAATCTCTCTGGTTCTTGGTGGGCACGGGGAGATCACAGGGCAGTGCTGAGCCATGGCAACCAGAACTCCACCACAACAGTGTTTTTCATGTTAACTTGCTGTCTGTTTATGATAAAGGCCACGACATGCAGGGTGCTGGGCAGCCATGCAAAAAGAGCAAGTCCTTGCCCCGAGCAGCTCACAGCATAAGGACAACAGAGGTTAGGGAACAGGAATGACCTGGATGGATTCAGAGTTGGCACTGCACGTAAGCAGACTAAACAATTGCTTAGGGCCCTGAGCAGCTCAAAGGCCCCCCTATTAATTATTAGTATGTGGTATGTGTGGGACACCCCCCCCACCCCCAAAGATTCCTGCTTGGCGCCGCCAATGGGCTAGCACTGGTACTGGCTGGATTGTCTCTAAAGGAGGATCATTACATCTGTAGTTTTCTCCTTACCTTGGTTAATGGTTGAAGGTTGAAGCATTAGCTCGAGCTGGAAGGAGTGGGCTGTTTTTGTCCTAGCTGGAATTTTGGAGAAACTATTTCATACCACATGTGATGCTGTATTTTTAGTTGCTCATTACTGGAGGGTGCAAAGGAGAGTGGGGCCTTGTGGGGTGGGCACCACACAGGCACAGAGTGAGGATAGATCTACCCCACAAATCAAGGTATAATGGTAGCGCAGGTAGGCAACAACAGGAGTGAAGATATGGTTGTTTTTGTTTTTTTCCTTTTTGCTCCCCATATGCCCGTATTTCATAAAGAAGCTTTTCCATTATGGATTATGGTGCCAAATTAGGATAATTACGATTTATGAATTCTTGGCTAAATACACACCTTGAGAGGGTTTTTTCCTTTATCATCTTGTAACACTGCTCATTAAGAGCTGTTCTTCAGAACAGTCTCTTCTGCATTCTCGTTTCTATTCCTTAAGTAGTGAAGTCAGGGAGATTTAGATGCAGCAACCTCTTTATTTTCAAAAAAACCTCCCAGGCCACTCCACCATTTACAGTATTGTCATTATGTCCTACACCACGGAGGCGTGTTATCACTGCTAGAATCACTGGCACTTTTGTGTTCCTAAAATGAGAAGAACATTCTCCTCCTCCTCCTCCACAGTTCATGGGCATTCCTCAGTCTCATGCTGCCCTGGTTTCAAAACGGCCATCCAAGACAAATAACCAGGGAATGACAAAACCCTTAATGAATGAAATGGAAATCAGCCAGACAGAGGACCTTCTGCCAGCTGATTGGTGAGGTAGTAATCCTTCTAACTTCATTGCCTTTGTCTAGAGTAGGTTTTGGACTAGGTGGTGTTGGATGGTGCTTCCTAACGCATTCTAAAACTCTTACATGGACCAGGCATGTGTATTTGCGTGTGAGTTAAGCTAGTAGAGTTGAAGCCTATACTATGCGTGTCTTCGCTACATAAACTGGGTGTCTTTCCACTGAGACAGCGAACTGGGTGTAAATTAGTGGAAAGAAGGCTCAGGCAGTTTTTACTTTGATGTAGCTAGCTGAGGTCAACCCTATATCCCCAGCTGGGGTTTACATTACCTAGCTACATAGACAAAGCCCTGGCTGGGATGGTTTAGTTGGGCTTGGTCCTGCTTTGAGCAGGGGGTTGGACTAGATGCCTCCTGAGGTCCCTTCCAACCCTGAAATTCAATGAGGTTAAAAACCACAGTGCCTTGTATCCACTAGGATTTGACATAAGAGCTGTGTTTATTGCCCGCCCCCCAACCCCCAAAAAGCTATGACAGTAACTAGGGGAATATCTCCATGGTAATCAGAGGTGTGACTGCAGCACTTCTAGACAGACCTGAGCTAGCTTGAACAGTGATCACAGTGTAGCTACAGCAGCATGGCCTAGCTGTGCGAGATGTAGTGGGTGGGGGGCTGTATAGTCTGGGCAGCTGCACGTGTGGCCATGGTTAAATCAAAGCTAGCTCGGATATGTCCGCATGTGATGCAGTTACATCTCGGTCTGCAAGATGGACTTACCTGAGGGCCACTTTGCGTGCATTTGGTGAAGTGCGAGGTGTGTCATTTTGTCAACTTGGAAGTGGCCTTCTGACCTGTCTCCAGAGGCAGTGAGACAGAGCTCAGCTTCCTTCCCACTTCTCTCAGTCCTTCTGGCAGCGATTCCATCTGAGGCTCATCAGACGTTTCAATCCTCTGGAGCCATGGCAGCTGTAGTAGGCGTGACCGTGCTCTGTGAAAAGCATAATCCAGGACAGTGGAGGTCATAAAAATTTCACTGAGCATTATTTATCATTACAGACCTTGGGAAAGAGAGTTAATAAACTCTGCAACTGTAAAAGTGGGACAGGGGTACAAAAGTTATATTCTCCAAATGGCGTGGGCCGTTGTTATATCAATAAAGTGTTTTAATATATTGGTAGAACTCTTACTCCCTTTCATTACCTCACAGCGACAATTTACAACAATTTCAGCTATAAAGCACAAAACACCAGGCACGCTGGAGTGGGGAACCTTTTTATGTAATTCCGTGTCTGATAGGCCTGATTCTCCACTGCACCCCACATGGCTATTTACACTTGTGCAAAACGCTGCCATTCTGAATTGGCAGCATTTGCACTTGTCAGTGAAGCCACAAAGGGCAGGGCCATGGAAAATTCAGCCCAGTGTAATTAGAAGCTGCAGAAATTTGAGGGGGACATGAATTCTTAGCTCAGTTTGCCAGCTGTAACCTCAGTAGTACTGATAAAAATCAAACCATTGTATGCCCAGCAGCTGCTGCTACCCGTGCAACAAAAATGCCTTCTGAAGTCTTGTTTAAGCATCATCCATGTTTCAGATCCATAGAAGAGGATCAGAAATACACAGATAGTTCTGTACTTTTGTGTATAATTTCACCTTCTTTTGGCTCCAGACCCTATGCAGGTCCTTCATGGTGGAAGCTGCTAAACCAGTTCTTCTTAGCATGTCTGTCTGGCCAGCACTCTGTGACTTTTTGTTTTGGGTGCTACTCAGGGCAGATGGGAAACCAAACGTGTCATAAGAACAAGATGAATGTCTGTGTAGCTGTGCAAAAAGGCCTAGCTGCCACATGCTGAACATTGACTCCAGCTGAGAGTATCTGATACCAGCTGTCAAATCTAACCTTGTCTAACAGAACATTAGTGCCATATCACATCTCTTGTCTGTCCTGATAAGGCCCATCTCCCAGCACGGCAACCCCCGTGTTTAGCTAAAAACACGTCTGTGCCATGAACAATCACCCTGAAGTCTCCATGTGTCCCTAGTGTGACACCACCACCCCCATGGTGCATAGGGATAATCTGTACATGAAATGACAGGGGCAGGAGTTTTAGCTTTTGATAGCAGCTTTTAATCTTATGCCAAAGGCTTTCTGCGATTGGCTTGTGTTCCCAGAGAGGCACGATTTTGTCTTTAATTGTCTCAAATGTGAGAGGTCTCTAGGTTACGCTTCCAAGCGACCACCTGTGATAGTACTAGAAAAAATATTTCCTCTCTGATCAGCATACAGCTGCTGCACTTTCCTCATCCCATCACCTGTAATGCATAGGCCAACTCTTGAATTGGTGTAAATTGCCCTAGCCCAACTGACTTCAATGGAGTGGTATCAATTTATGCCATCTGAGACTTCAGCCCTGTAATTATCACTTGCAAGCTGGAGAAATTTTCTTTCTTCCCAATATTAAGAGGATTTATTAATTCCTGTTACAGAAGTTGATGTGAGATCTCTGCCTGAGACGTGTGCTGGGATAAGGCATAATAGTATTAGTCGGATTTATTTACAGCTAGGTGTGTGTGTGTGTGCGCGCACGTACACAGAGCGACTGAGGGGAATCTGCTGAATTTAGAAAAAGGGCATGCTGGAAACTAGATGCATGGTTTTCATCAGAGAAGTCCGCAGGCTAGCGCATTGGGTCGGGACTCAGAGACCTGAGATCTATTCCTAAGTTTACCACTTCGGCATGTCCTTGATACTGACCCATCTTTGTGAAGTGCTTTGAGTGTGTGTGTGTGTGTGTGTGTGTGTATTTTACATTCTAGGCGGAGCTGGTAGTGACACCCCAACCAGATCCTGGTCACAGGAGGTTTAGTGTCATGTTCATTGCTTGCGCTGCTACAGGCCAGGTCTTTGTCTGGTATCAGAGAGGCACCTCCATCCAAGTCAATGGTGCTGTACCAGTTTCCACCATCTGCTGACCAGTGCTACGATGAAACAGGCCCAGTTTGTCCTCTCACTGGATTCTGCATTGGTGACCACTGCTCAGACATGCTCTGCTTGTTTGTGCAAAGAAAAGAGTTGAATTCTCAGGCTGCCTAGCTTCGCACCAGGACGAAAACTCAGCTGGCCCTCAAACAGCTAGCAGAGCATGTCCCATTTAGCAAGATTTTCAGTAAATAATAAATGTATCCTCCCTGTTACCTCCTGTAACCATTTCCAAAGCTAGACAAGAGAGACTCTTCCCTTCCTTAGACCAAGACGGCTGCTGCAGTCTGTCATTGGCATAGGCTGCACCGGGGTGGCATGAGAAGGATGTTTCTCTGGACAGTTATAAGTTATCTGATTTACCATAGCTTTGAAATGAAAAATCCAATTAATGGCTGTAGTGAAGGAAAATTTTATGACATTTCAAGGCCCCCAATCTCTAGAGTGAAAAGCCCTTTATCATCTGACAAAATATCTTATCAGCTACGTATAAACTAAATGGGCCATTACATGTGTCATAAAGCATTTAAAAGACAATTTTTAAAAAAAGAGGAAGAGGGAGGGGGAATCTTTTTCATATGATCAGTAAAAGGAAAGAATCGAGCGCATGAGAGAGTTGGAGAGTCCATAGTTCCCCAAGTGCTGGAACCTGGCGTCAACAGCTCAAATCACATCATGTACTGACTCCTGCAGCCTCCAAATAAGTTGTCGTCTACAAGATGCAAAGATTTTCTGCATGTCCAAGAAACAGCACGTGCAGTTCCAACTCGCCCCTTTATACAGTTCATTATTTCTCCTGGCAAAAATAAATGTTCCCCTCTGGAGCCTTCTCAATGGGGTCCATGAGATTGTTTCTTAAAAGAGGAGACTAAGCCAGCTCTCTGACTCTTCTCCAACGGCAGCAAACTGCACAGGTTTTATTTACTTATTCCCCCCCCCCCCCCCCAGTAATATTTAACCTACTTGCTGGTAGTGAGAGTGTCTCAGGGAAAAAGCTACATGTCACACATTTGCTCACGCACACACACGCTCATGGGCTGAATGCTTCAGTGCCCTGCACCTTGTACATTTGTACCAGTGCAAAATGGCTGTGAAAGCTTAGTAAGTCAGAAATGTGACAATTTACCCGCACTTGGTGCTGGTGTGAATGGCCACGCAAGGCGCCGAGCAATGGCGAAACTCGCCCTGTCTGCAGTGTGTGTGTGTGTGTGTGTGTGTGTAAAGTGTATATGAAGAACAAATTCATCCTGGAGCTTTTGGGGTTGTGAAGTGTTTGCAGAAAGACTTTAAATCAGCAGAATTGGGCCCTTAATAACTAGGGGTAATATTTCCAACGGCCCCTGAATGTCACAGGCTCCAAGATCCCATTGTGAATGGGACTTAGGGCATGGCTACACTTACATTTTTGCAGCGCTGGTAGTTACAGCTGTGGTCGTAGAGCTGTGTAGGACCAGTGCTGCAGTGTGTCCACACTGACAGCGACCAGCGCTGCAGGGTGGCCACATTTGCAGCATTTGCAGCGCTGTCGGGAGTGGTGCATTGTGGGCAGCTATCCCAGCGTTCAGTGGCTGCAACGTGCTTTTCAAAAGAGGGGTGTGGTGAGTGTGAAAGGAGCTTGCGGGAGACAGAAGAGAGCATTTTTGGAGCAGACACTGTGACAGCTCCCTGCCTTGCAGTTCAAAAGAGGGGGGGGTGGTGTGTGTGAGTGTGAGCGTCGGGGAGACAGAGAGAGTGATTTGGAGCAGACACTGTGTGACAGCCCTGCCTTGCAATTCTGGCCATTCCCCCACCCCTCTCTCAATCACTCTTAAATGTAAAAAGGCTTCAGACCGAATAAGCAGCTTCTCCGACGACTCCCTCCCCCCCCCCCACCCCCGCCTGCTTTGTCTCCTCAGCAAACAGCTGTGAACATTCCAAAGCCTCGGCTCGCTCGCTCGCTGCAGCAAAGAGCAGCTGTGTTTGTTTTTAGCTAAGTAGCTCCGGGAGTACCTTCCGGTTTGTTGACCGTCGTCACCCTATAGGAAAAATTGTGGGATACATCCTAATACCTATGCGAGACCAATAAGCGCTAAGTGAGTGCCACACCGATTGAGCAGCGCTGCATCACAGGCGCTTGGATCGCCTCGTCCCGTAGGGCCAGGGCTCGCCAGCGCTGCAGGAAGGGAGTTGCAACGCTGGCTGAGCTCTGTAAGTGTGGACACCTGGTAAGTTGCAGCGCTGTAACCCCCTCACCAGCGCTGCAACTTGCAAGTGTAGCCAAGCCCTTAGGCTCACTGGCAGAGCTATGCAAATAATCGATTGTTCAGTTCGCTGGCTGTTCTTAAAAATTGGGCAAAAAATAATTTTGGGTTAAACTGCAAATTATTTTTTTCCAAAATTCTCACCGAATTGAAAAGTCAAAAAACCCACCATTTTTTATTTTGAGTGTGTTTTGTAATATATTCAAATTTTTTTAAAATACACTTGAAGGAACTTTTGAAACAGTCATTTTGAACCAAAAAATTTAAACAAACCTTTTCCAGTTTTTCTGAATATTTTTTTTTCCTAACACTGAGATCAGCATGAATTAGCAAAACATTTCAGTGCCACCAAATCTGAATTCTTTCTCTCTCTCTCACACACACACACTCACACAAAAGTTTGGCTAAAAATTTCTCCTGTGTCACCTGAAAATGTTTCACCTCCACGAGATGGATCTGGCTTATGGCGACCTCCCCTAATGAGGCACTGATTAATGGAAGTCACAGAGCTAGGGAACCTTCTGGTGCCCCACAACCAGAACATCTTTGTCACATTTATGTAGCTACTAAC
Source organism: Chelonoidis abingdonii (assembly GCF_003597395.2). NCBI lineage: Eukaryota > Metazoa > Chordata > Testudines > Testudinidae > Chelonoidis > Chelonoidis abingdonii. Next base: position 458,286 of record NC_133779.1, read on the forward strand.
AAAAGATGGAGCCAGGGGCTGGAACAGCTGATTCTTTTTTCAGTAGCTGATCAGGATTCATTACTCCTTCAGCACAGTTGATCATGCCAAGACGTAACTCTCCTGCACTGCATCTGGCGGGTCAGAACAAAGGGAGCAGACAGGGATAAGGAGACAAGCGGAGGGGGAGTCCCAGAGCAGTGGTCACATGCATGGCTCTTGACTCATGCTACTGTGTGGCTGTTGCCCAGGCAGCTGCCTCATGTGCTGCCTGGGCTGAGACAGTGAGGGGAGAAGCACCACGCTATGACCCACAATGCTAAGGCATTGTGTGTAGCTCAAGTGTAGGCTATACACATACAGTGAGGCTGGTGTGCCCATGCACCCTGTTGCACTGATACAGATGTACGTGTGCATGCATGCACACAAGCTGGCATGTACACATTCATGCACTAGTGCACACAAAATTTGAATACTAGCACATTAGCTAGCATGGACAGGTGTGCACACGCATTGGTTGGCATGCACATTCTCATACACACAGATGCTAGCATATATGTAGAGCCTGGCTACTGCGTGTGCATCCCCTGCCTAACACAGCCAAGTTTCATTTGATTTCATGTTGAAACCATAAAGCAGGGATCCAGGCCCTCATTTCCTTTTGGAGAGCTTCTGAACCTCGGTGGAACATTGAAAGACTCTGGTCTAAGTTTGGAATTTGTAACACAGCATGAAAACTGGTAAGTTTCATGTGTATCGAGGTTCAGCAATGAATGTTTTACTCCTCTGACAGTAGTCCAAATCTTCAGCTGCTGTAAATTTGCCTAAATCCGTTAATTTTCGTAGCGCTTGGCTGATTTACACGGGCTGAGGATGTGGACCTTGGGGCCGTCAGTGGAATTAAACCCACAGTCTTTACGCAAGGGCTAAATTTGGCTCCAGGTATTTGTTTCCAAGCTCCTTCTAGTAACAAATGTGGCTTCAAAATGTTGCTGTCCCCACAGAGCTCAGGAAGGGCTGAAAATGTGACTGGGAGCTTCTCTGGTTGCTGTGAGGAGAGAAAGCTGAGTTACAATTCTCAGAAACCGTACACGAGTACTCATGAGCCCAGATTCCGTATCACACAGTGCAGGATTCTTTGACACTGGCAGCGGCACAAGGACAGCCATAAGTGAGAGGCTGCTACAGGGTTTGTATAAATGCCTGCGAACCACCTCTGCAGGTCTCCTCGTTGAACCTGTCAAACAGAGGAAAGAGTGGCCCATGATATTGAAAATGAAATGGACCAGTTTAGGGGAGCAATTGTGCAGAATCCCATTCTGTAGCAATGAACTTAGATTTCTGTACAATTCCTGCTGAGCTTTCAAATCAGACCTTTCATAACCTTTAGAAATAAGAATTTTTTTTTTAAGGAAAGTTTCCAGGAGGACCAAGAAATACTGACTCTTACTTCGCTCCCAAGACTACCTTATTTCAGATCTTCTTGTTCCTTAATAGATACGCAATTTATGAAACAGGCGTTGAATATCTGTGCAAATGTATTCACTGAATGCAGAGAATTGTAAGCTGTATTAATGGAGCAAAGATTCATCACGCAGTGTAGATAACATATGGTACAGAGAGTGAGATTAATCCCTGGGAAGAGTGCCCTGTCCTTGGACTGGCCCTTGGCACAAAAATAAAATGTCACCCACCCATAGTGTGCATTCACACATGCAACAAACACGCCAACCCAGAGCCTGATCTTCTGTTGACACTTGAGCAAAGTGAGTGCTGAATGATGCCATTCTGGTTTGCACTACTGTCGATTGCATGAAATGCAGGGCAGGGGAGAGCTAAGCCCAGTCACCTTTATCGGAGTAGGCGTTCAGGCCAGACTGGACCATTGCTGCTTACAGGCTGTAGGTCACCAAATGTTTCCTGCAGGGAATAGCAGTTTCGCTCTCTACTGACTTTTTATTAAAAATTTGTTTCTGAACTTCATTCTGTCCCTTCACAATGAATTTCTTGCCCTCTCCAAGCAGTTACCCCCCTACCACTAAGGTGAGGATTTACTGCCAAAGAGTAGCATTTTCAGATATGCTCAAGTGACTTCAGCGCTTATGTCCCTTTTTCAAAAGTGATCAGCCACTTATGGAGCTGAAAGCTTTGATTTTTCAGCCACACCTCCAGTGAAAGTCAACAGGAGTGACGGGTGCTCAGTAATCAAACCCTAAGTCTCATTCACTTCTGGAAAAGAGGCTTTTAGGGGCTTTTGAAAATATTAACACTTTGGCATTTTTGAAAATCCTGCCTTCTGCCTGCGTTTTTTCTAAGGTGCTGGTGCTGACTTAAATGGGATTTGTGGGTTCCCAGCCCTTTTGACTGTGTCTAGAGTGACCAGACAGCAAGTGTGAAAAATTGGGACAAGGGGTGGGGAGTAATAGGAGCCCATATAAGGAAAAGATCCAAAAATCGGGACTGTCCCTATAAAATCAGGACATCTGGTCACCCTAACTGTATCTAGGGAGATTTTCAAAGGGACAAGTGGGAGTTCAGCACCCAATTCCCAGTGACTTTCACCTCACTCTCCTCTGCGCCTTTGAAATGCTTTATCCCCGTGTGATGCAGTGGCAAAGGACTAGTGCCCTTGGCCATATAAAGTGGTGATAGTGAATAGGAGCAGGCTGGTGATTTTACCTCTGTAGGTGGCATTGGTGAGACCAACTGGAGTCCAGTTCTGGTGCCCATATTTTCAAAAGGATATTGAAAAATTGGTGAGGATACAGAAAAGAGCCACAAAACTTACTCAAGGGCTAGAGAAAGTGCCTTTCAGTGAGAAACTCAAAGCTCAATCTATTTAGCTTATCAGAAAGAAGGTCAGGAGGTGATGGGGTAGAACTCCCTTCATGGGGAGGGGAAATACCAGGGACTAAAGGTCTTTTTAACCTAGTGGGAAAAGGCAGAACAAGAACCAATGTCGGGAAGCTGAAATCAGACATGTTCAAAGTAAAGACCATTTTTGAAAAATGGGAGTTTTGTTCCAATGGTTCATCACCATCAAAAAAGTGGCAGATTCTCCATCTCTTGGTGACATGGAGCCTGGAGACCTTTCTGGGAGGTGATCTAGCCAAACACAAGCTATTGAGCTCAATACAGGGGTAACAGGGTGAAATTCTCCGGCCTGTGTGATCCAGGAGGTCAGACTAGCTGGTCTGATAGTCCCTCCTGGCTCTAAACACTCTGTCTTTGGGTTTTCTCCTGGTCCCTCTCACCAGAGTAGTGGAGCTCTCACATATAAAATGAATCACTATGGATTACACCAGCATTACAGTGCCTGAGTCCTTTGGTGATCCTAACCCCTAGTGTTAGGCATGAATGGCTGCTCCAGGAGTGTTTGCCTGCAGACTGAAGGAGAAGTTTGCTTCAACACTGCCCCGTTCAAATGATTCCCATTGTTGTTGGTGCACGTGGTTTTGCCATCTTGGAGCCCGACCTGTTAGGCAGCTTATAGTGGGACATGGAGGTGACTAGGTGTGTAATGTGGCTAAATCCTTTACACATGGCTGCTCTAACTGTGCCGTAAATACAATTCATGACTCGCAGCTGATTGAAAGTCCTTGCCTGTTGCCACCTTTTGTGCTGCTGCAAAGTTTTTGTGGTAACCTTTAACACCTAACATTTACTCTTCTGTGAACCTCCTTTAGCTGCCATGGTTGCGTTCCATGGTCAATGCGAAGGGCAAGTGGCAACTGGCAAGAAGTCTCAAAGGCAAAGCACGCTCGTGAAGGGTCAGTGCTGACCCCGGGCTGCTCAGGGACATTTCCCATTCCCTGTTCAAACAAGGAAGTGCCCACCCGAAAAGAAAATGTAGCAAAGTAGTTAAAGGAGCCACATGGTTTGCTTTTCACTTTCTGTGTGTTCCCTTGAAAACCAGGGGGCTGATTCTCCCCACCTGTGTCCCCTACCTTGGGCCAAAGTGTGTGTAAAACGCCACCCATTTGATTAGGGAGCGTTTTATATCCTGCTGTGCCTGCCCCAGCCTGCTCCCTACTTAGCAATGTGTGTAAAAGCAATGCATTCCCTGCCCCAGTGAGCCCAGTTAGCACAGGGCCATGGTCCCCATGGCAGGGTTCCTGGGTGTGCTCACCCTGGGGGATGGCTCATTTGTGATGTCACCCATTCTGAAGCCACTTCTTTGTTTAAGTTCAAAATTTCAATGGCAAGTTCCCAGTTTGCACTTAACCCCTGGTCACTTTGACCACAGACCAGCAAGAGGCCTATGAAACCCAATATCCATTCACTACTTGAGAAACAGGTAGCTTCCCACGTGGGCCGTGCTAGTATGCCTCTGCCTCTGCAAGATGCCTCTGCCATGGACGTTTTTAGCGCCTCCCTTCCCCTCCTTTTAGAAACAAAGTCTCTAGTGAGAAGTCAACAGGCTTATTAACAGGCTGTTGATTATTCATTTGTCTTCAGGTTTTAATTTAGTCAGAGATTAATCAGCCCCAGGTTTAGACAGAGTAGGAACTTGCTGTTGCAGCTGCATAAAACCTGCGTGTGTGGAAAGAGCACAATTTGTCATTTCCTGAGGTTGCATTGCTTGTGGCGCTCAGATAGCGTGGGGATCGGTGGCAGCATCAGAACCGTGCTGGAATAGATAGGGCTGGATCAACAGATAGAGGGATATGTATGTAGATGACAGACAGACAGATCTACATGGGGAGATGAATAAAGATGGATGGATGAAGAGGTGTATATATAGAGATGATGAACTGAAATGGATCGAGGGGTACATATGGATGTGGTGGAGATGCACCAAAGGAGATGACAGACAGATGGTGACTGGTTTTTGATTAAAACACTGCTAGACCTTCTGACCTCAATGATACTGGAGCTTATGCTGTAAGGTGCTTTGAACTTTATAGATAAGAGAGAAGAGCATGACATCACAACATAAAATCTAATATCACTGCTTGCAGTAGGACTGGCGACTCCAAAATAACTGTTCAATTCAGAGAGCTGGAGGGCAAAATCAAAGATGTGGGCAGAGGCTGCTCAGGCCCCTACCGCACTCTGGATTACTAGATGACCATGGAGTATGGATCTCCTAGGAACAAAAGGACAGGTATAGCTGTCAGAGACAAAAGAGGCAGATTGTGCAGTGAGTGCAGGAGTTTGTTTATATATGCATCAATTCTGGAGCATGCACAGAAATATTAACCTGAACATAAATAAACATTGATTTAAGTCAGAGTGCCTGGTGGCTTGAGATTGCTGCTTGCGCTCTCACTGCTCAGTGCCGTGCAGTTCATCACTCAGTAATTTACCTCTGCGAGCTTTCTACAGCCAGCCCACTCAGTGCTCTCTCTGTCCAAGTGTTTCACTTGATGCACAGGTTTCTCCTTTGCAAACCTTCAGCTTGGCATTTAGGTTTATGTTGCCAAGGAAGGCTGGATTGACAGCTGTGTAGGAAGCCAGGCTGGCCCTGCAGTTAGAACAGGGGTCAGCAACTGGTGGCACACACGACGAGTTTTACTGGCACGCTGCTGCCAGCCAGGCTTCCGGCTGTCAGCCCCACTCAGCCTGCTGCCTGCCTGGGTGAACAGAACCCTGGGCCGGCAGCGGGGCTGGCGGCTGAGACCCCAGCTGAGCTGCTGCCGGTCTGGGGTTCTGTCCGCCACCCCGCTCAGCCCACTGACAGTCTGGGGTTCTGGCCGCCAGCCCCCGGCCAGCAGAGGTCCCAGCCATCGGCCCCATTCAGCCTGCTGCCAGCCTAGGATACTGGCAACCAGCTCAGGGCTCTGCTCCTGGTCTGGGCCAGTGCTTTGCAGCTGCCCCCCAGCTGCTAAAAAAAAAAAAAAATCTTGCAAGTCTTGCACCCCTAGAAAGGGTATCTCACAACCCCAGGGGGTGCGTGCACCCCAGGTTAAGAACCACTGCACTAAACTGATAAGATCTGCATTTTAATTTAATTTTAAATGAAGCTTCTTAAACATTTTAAAAGCCTTGTTTAGTTTACATACAACAATAGCATCTCTATAAGTCTATATTATATAACTAAAGACCTTCTAAAAACGTTAATGTATGACTGGCACGTGAAACCTTAACTCAGAGTGAGTAAATGAAGACTCAGCACAGCACTTCTGAAAGGCTGTCGATCCCTGAGTTAGAACATGTGACGGGGATCTGAGTTCAGTTCTGGCCTGAGCCACTGACCTCTTGGTCACATTGGTCCCGTCTCTGTGTCTCAGTTCCTCATCTGTAAAATGGAGCCAATAATCTTTCTGTTGGCTGCTTAGACTGAGGCTTATTGAGGCAGAAACTGTGTCTTTCAAGTGCACAGCACAGCTGGGGGGCTGATCTCATTTGAGGCCTCTGATATAAATCTCCCCGTGCAAAAGTTCATCAAAGATTTATGTGCCATTTTAGGTCCTCTTTGGTGCTAAGAGCAGTGGAGACCCTGGCCCCTAATGACTTGTATGTTAAACTTTCCTGCTTTCTTCATTCAGAAATGCTGCACAGCGTTGCTGCTGCCAGGTTAGCACTGGATGGTGGCACAGACACCAACTTTCTTCTGCGCTGGTGGGTGCTTGCATGCCTGGCCCTGCCCCGACTCCATGCCTGCCCCAAAGTCCCTGCCCTAACTCTGCCCCTCCCTGACCCTATTAGACCCCTCCCCAAATCCCTGCCCCGGCCCCACCTCCTCCCCCAAGCATGCCGCGTTCCCCCTGCTCCCCCCAAGCTTGCCACACAAAACAGCTGGGAGGGAGAAGCAGGACATGGCAGCGCGCTCAGGGGAGCGGGAGGAGGTGGAGCGGAGGTCAGTTGGGGCAGGGGGTGGGCGGGGAGCTGCCGGTGGGTGCAGAGCACCCACCAATTTTTCCGCATGGGTGCTCCAGCCCCAGAGCACCCATGGAGTCAGCATCTATGGTCAGTGGGGCTGCGAGCTTCGAGGAAGCTGGCAGCACTCTCTCTCCAAGCAAGACCGGAAAAGAGACTTAGTCGTGGTGAAACCTTCTGCAAACACAAATTAGATTTTTTGGACTAAGGCATCCCTTTTTTCAGATATCCAGGGACCTTGTTAGCCATCCAGCAAGGAATTCTGCATTTTTTAAAAATGTTTAGGGACTTTTTAACAATCACCTCCAGACCTTTTTCCATTCTCCTGCCTACTGGCCCTCTTTTGGCAAACACTTTGGACAATTTTTTGTTCAGTATTAAAATGCGATTTGTCTTTTCTGCAGTTTTTGTTTTTGTTTTTTTCTGGCAATTACTTAATGTTTCATACATCACTTGCCCAAGGTTATTTCAATAAGCAATGCAACATTTGCTATTCTAATGTAACCACATTAACCTGGCTAGCAACATTAAATCGCAGTGAACGCTAAAAGAGATCAGTGATTGTTTAATGCAGAGGGAAGCTGGAATTTAAAGGTACATTCTTGAAAGTGGTAGCAGAGAGCCCGTAATACAGAGTACTGTTAATTACAGTACCACTTAGACATCCCAACTGAGCTCGGGGCCCTTTTATGCCACGTATTGCGCAGACATGGTCCCTGACACACAGAGTTCCCAGTCTAACCAGCCAAGGGTCTGAGAACGGCAGGGTTAGCTCCATTTTACAGACAGGGAACTGAACTGACGTACCCACAGAGTCCGTAGCGGAGGCAGGAATAGACCGCAGGTCTCTTGGGTCCCAGTGCAGGCAACCTTCAATAGGGCTGAATGCTTATATCTGCTCAGCATCCAGCAGCTCCATCACTTCATATAGGCCAGGGGTTCTCAACCTTTGTCTTTGTGAGCCCCCCCCAACATGCTATAAAAACTCCATGGCCCACCTGTGCCACAACAACTGTGTTTTTGCATATAAAAGCCTGGACCAGCATTAGGGGGTAGCAAGCAGGGCAACTGCATGGGGACACTGCAAACCTACATTGCGTAGACTTCGGTGGCGGGGCTCAGGGCCCCGGGCTTCTGCTTTCTGCCCTGGGCCCCAGCGATTCAAATGCTGGCCCTGTATAGCGGAGTCCCTGAAACCTGCTCATGTCCCCGCAGGGCGCCCCGGACATCTGGTTAAGAGCCACTGGTAGAGGCACCTACAGGGGTGCTGAGCGCATCAGAGAAGCTGTCCCTCAATGTACCCATTCATGAATGTCGTGTAGCACCCCCGTGTGCAGGGCGTGAGCAGAGCACCTGGAGCAGGCACTGAGTTTGGGGTCTCCCCAGCTAGACACACATGGTTTTCAGAGAGATTGAGCTCCCATTGCTCCCATTGACTTAAACTACAGTGTTGAGTGGGCAACACTGAGGGAAAACCAGGCCCGTGATGTCTCCAGTGAGGCCCTTTGCCCCTGGCCGTCTGGCCTGAGACACAGAAGCTGCTGGTTTTATTCCGAGCTCTGGCTGACCTTGCACAAGTCACTTTTCCTCGCTGTGTGTCAGTGTCCCCAGCGTAACATGGGGATAAGGATACTAACCTCCTGTGTAATGGGCGTTAGCTGCTGCTGATCTGCACGAGGTCGCACGCTTCTGAAAATACTGACCCAAGTCCACACTGTTGTGGAAGCAGGGATTAGAATCGGGGTGGGGTGAGGGCTGATTCTCCAGGCCCCTTACCTAGTGCAGCTATTTACACCAGTGCAGAGTGTATGGGAAATGCTACCCTGGCTCAGCTGTAGCAGGGTTTTGCAATGGTGTAAATGGAAGAGTCAAGCCCCAGGCATTCATTTTAAATGCTCCCTGTTGAAAAATCCAAGTGTCAAAGATAACATGGTTTAAAGGTTTCTGTTTGCACATTTGCAGTCTCAGCTCAGCTAAATAAAATCCTTCCCGGTATTGCCCCATCGCTACCACTAACTTGCAGCCATAGTGCAGGAAGCTCTGCTCTATCTTGGGGGATTCACACAAGGTTCCCCCATGACTGCAATATGCGTTCACTAGCATGCTGCCAATCAGTGATGCTGCAGCAGCGTGGGCTGTACGCACCTGCCCCAGGCGCAGTGAGCCCATGCTGACGTCCGTGCTGCCACGGCATTGCTGCAGTTGATACTTGTGGTAACTAGATTACAGCCAGCTGGGGGGAGCTATGCATGCTGCAAGCACACCTCCAATTGCAGGGCAGTGATCCCCTTCGGCTAGGTCGAGGCGTACAGCACACACGCACACAGCGCAGCCCCCGGCCTGGGTATAAAAAGCAGCAGAGATGGTGAGGCACTGCTTGCGCCAGGAGAGTAAAGACACAGCACAGCCTTAGTAGCTACCCTGCACGGCATTGTATGTGCCCAAGTCCTGCCTCCCTATTCACTCTGCTGTCGTTACAAGCTTAGTGTCCTGCTGCCAGAGCCTTTGGCTGTGGTATGTAGCTGCACGTACTCCCACCAATGTAGCCGAAGCCTTAGCACAAATAAATCCCAGGAGAAACGACGTCCTGGTGAAGCAGTGCTGTTCGTCCGAGTCTAGAACTGCTGAAGGGCAGGGATGCTTCAGCTGATGTAGATGCTGTGGTGCAAATGCCAAGAGTAGGCACCATAATTTGCAGCAGGGGGCTGAAACCCTGGCTCTGCTGATGTTCAGGACCGGCGCTAGGGGTTTGAGTGCCCTAGGCGGACAGCAATTTCGCTGCCCGGTGCGCTGGTCCCGCGGCTCCGGTGGAGCTGCCGCAGTGGTGCCTGCGGAGGGTCCGGTGCTCCGCGGCTCCGGTGGAGTTGTCGCAGTCATGCCTGCGGGAGGTCCACCAGAGCCACCCTGAGGAGCCGACCGTCCGCAGGCACGACTGCGGCACCTCCACCGGAGCCGCAGAGCACCGGACCCTCCGCAGGCAGCAGCAGCTCCACCGGAGCCGCCTGCCGCCCCCTCTGGCAAAATGCCGCCCACCCATTATTCTGGCACCCCAGGCAATTGCCTAGGCTGCCTAAATGGTAGCACCAGCCCTGCTGATGTTGGTTATAAAACTCCTGTTGAGTTCAGTAGGGCCAGGATTTCAGCCTAGCTTTGGGCTGGTGACAGAGCCAGGAAGAGAAGAATTGTTGTTTGACGTGATCCCTACGCCTCCTGCCCACCTGTGAGAATGAGTGATGCTGGCGCTGGTGGGTTCCTGGGATACTCAGAGCGTGAGCAGGATGTAACTTATGTTATCACCCAGCCTGCGCACGTGCACACACACACACACATGAAAATACTCCCTCCTGCCTGAGCACATGCCAGTCCTCCACCCACACTGCTCCAAAACAGGATCCTAAGGGAGCAGCAATCAGCGCGGGAACACAGGGAAGGCTAAAAGAATTGCCTTTAGTGGTGCAATTTGCCTTAAAACGTCCCATTTTTTCTTTTAAACTTTACTTTTACTTACAGAAAGATCCTGATGTCTCTTCCCCCACAGACGGGGAATGGCAAGGGCACAAGAATCCCAGCGTCTAACTGTATTGTTCCACTGATGGAGGGGAGGGTGATTGTTATTATGGAAAGAATTTCGAGGCTTTTCATACAACGTGGGCTGATGAGTCTCAGGTGGCTTGTGACAGTTTCCAAGGCCCTTAAGCAGCCTCTTGAGCTGTTGAGAACAATGCCCTTCATCTGGCAGGACCCGGGGAATTGGTTTCTTTTTACTCTCTAATTTCAAAACCTCTATTATAGTTGGCTTTAAACACCAGATAAACAATAACATCACGAAAGGTAATGATGGCTCCTGGGCCAGCCATGCAATCACCCAGCGGTGAGAGGTATAATACATGTGCGTGTGCACACGCACACTCTCTCTCTTTCTCACTTGCCAGGATTATATGAGTCTATTGCCCTTAATAATTTTCCTGCCCTTGCAGGGCCTTGAGCACTGGTGCACCTTGGTTCCCCCCATTCTCTGCCTGTGTCACAGAACTGTCTAGTCTCCTAAGGGCTGTAATACTTGGGTGTAATTTCGGTCGCGTGTGCAGCTGTTAAGTGGTGTTGGTGGGCTGTGGTATGCAGGAGGTCAGAACAGAGGAACTGGTGGCCTCTGGCCTGAAACTCCATGACTTTGACTCGACTGGCGTGGTATTGGTAGAAAGCAGGCAAGCAGCAGTACGTGGCAGCATAAAGATAGAGAAGACCTGGCAAACACCTTCTCATACGTCCATCCAGCACCCATGCAGGATTGTTTGCTACAGTCTAGTCTCTGATGACATCATGGTCCTGCAGAGGGGGTCTGAAAGTCAAGATTCCTGGGTTCTGATCCCAACTTTTAGCAGGGAGTGGGGTCTCATGGTTAGAACAGCACGGTTGGGAGTCAGGACTTCTGTGATCTGGCCCCAGCTCCAGGAGGGAGCTAGTGATCTAGTGACCAGAGTATGGGGCTGGGCATCAGGACTCCTGGGTTCTGTGCCCAGCTCTGGTGAAGCACTTCCCTTCTCCGTTCCCCGGCTGTAAAATGGTGATAGTGCTGCTATCATCCCTTCATGAAGTGTTTTGAGGTGTATCGATGGAAAGACTCCTGGACTTCAAGGGCCTTTCGGTCAGGCCCTATACCATTGAGCAGGACTTTGTACCTGTCTTGTGTGCAAGGTCTCAGGTGATGGGGCTTCCAGCACTTCCTATTGCATAGGCCAAGAGATCTCATGCTTTGGAAATGTTTCTTGATCCTGTATCCAAATAACCCTCTGCTTCTAGTCACCCTCAGTCCGGTGCACGGCTTTTGTCACTAGACCCGCTGGCCAGCTGCTTTCATACAGAGATCTCAGCATCCTGGCATGAAGTAAAATGGTGAGGTAGCTACTTCTCAACCAAGCATCCTTTTCTTGAACAGACACACAATCCCACAAGCTAGTTTGCGTCACAGGGCTGAACCCCACTTTCTATAAATGGATTCCAGACTTTACCAGGTGCTGAGTCACTCTGCCTTCAAAAGTGAATAAATTCCTAGCAGGGCCACGAATGTGGCTTCAAGCTGTGAAGGGGACTCCATAGCAGAGGAAGGATGACAGCTGTGTGAAGGAGGAATCAGTAGGCTGGAAGTGTTCACAAACTTATCATGCAGCCAGCAATGGAGCTGGCCACCCACAAACTCAAGTCATTCAGCGTGTCACTGGGAGCTCCCAGTGCTTTTCATGGTGCCCGTGTGCCCAGTGTCTGCAGTCAAAACTCTTTTGCCATTTAGGACACAGGACAAGTGAGGGGCCCTTCAGTGCCCAGCCGATTCACAGGATCCCCTTTTTGGCTTGAACCTAAAACTGGAGGCCAAAACCTTCATAGTTCTGTCCTGATTTACATCCTCAGCAGCTAGAATTTGGTCTTGGAAATTCTTGTAAGAGTCCAGCTCTGTTCTTTTCAAGTGTTTGGGGTTGCGAGACGGCACTGGGCCCCAGGAGTTCTGGGTTCTGTTCCTTGCTCTGCCATAGACTGTGAGAGACCTTTGGCATGTTACAGCAAAAAAAAAAAATTTAACTGCCAGAGTGACTTAGGAGCCTAAATCACATTTTCAGAAATGACTTAGACACAGCTCCTTAAATGTATTTAGGCCCCTACCTGTCTCTTTAGGCACCTAAATCCACCATTTAGGCACCACTAACATTTTCAAAACCTCCATTCAGCTGCCAGCCAGCCCTGTGGGTCCCTACACCCGCTAAGTGCCTACGTTTCCTTGGCATTCGTAAAGCTGCCCAAGCACTGACAGCACTCCCCAGCTAACAAGCAGCTCAGGCTGAAGCCCCAAATGTCCAGAAGCAGGATTCTCAAACTAGCCAGGAAATTGCCATGTGATCCTGGCTCAGAGCTTGCCTAACACTGGTTACCTGCCAGCCGCTGACAGGAGAGGGACAGCAAAGTGCGCACACAGAGAAGACACATGGAAATGTAGAGTGAACATGAGCAGCAGTCTGGGGGCAGGGGGGGCAGTTTGGATGCTAGGCCGTGGCCTAGCTAAGTGGCTGACCGGAGAGGGTTCATGGCTGACTCCCAAGCGGAGGGAGGCACCTGTCTGTTGGAAATAATTTCTCGTTTAAGTTTATTACGATTTACCGTGACTTGGCTTCCACACAGGATTCCTTTACTCGTCCAAAGGCCACTTGATGTTAATTGCTGCCAAAATACCAATACAGGCATATGTACAAAGTTCTGTGTTATCTGTCAAGTATCAGAGGGGTAGCCATGTTCATCTGTATCCACAAAAACAACGAGAAGTCTGGTGGCACCTTAAAGACTAACAGATTTATTTGGGCATAAGCTTTCGTGGGTAAAAGTTTGTTTGAAGTGGGTTTTTACCCCCGAAAGCTTATGCCCAAATAAATCTGTTAGTCTTTAAGGTGCCACCGGACTCCTCGTTGTTTTGTTGTGTGTGTGATACAGTTATAAGCATTGGCCAAATACTCAAAACAGAAGCAGGCCAGGGAGATTTTGTTCCCATCCCGGTGTTTCTCCAAACTGGTAAGGAAAGAGTTCTGACAAAAAACATTCTCAAAGCCTTGTTTTTTATACACTAACACAAACAAGTGATGATCTTGGCCTTTAGGTAAAAACAAAAATGGCAGGCTTTCTAGCTAAACCCTGCACTTGGTGCCCAGTTACCCATGTTCTCAATAGTTCTGTTATGTCAGCTCAGACCTTCAATACGATCACACTGGTACTTCCATGGTCACGACAAACAACTCTTCTTTTGGGTGAGCTGATTCTTTTGGTCACATAGTTTGAGCTAGTTACTCATGCTAATATTTAAACTCAACCATTGTTTCTTGAGGACCAGTGTTGGCCTGTAGTCTTACACTGTCGCTAGGCCGTCATCCACTCGGGGCCTAAGCTTCATCTCTGCGCGGCTACTGGTGAGCTTCGCAGTGCTCTGCTCAGCTGGCCAGCGGCTGAAAAGTCCTTCGTGAAGCCCCAGGCGCTCCCTGTGGTTGTACAGGAACCTGAGCACCTACCTTGGGGCTGAGGATTCCAGCAGGTCAGCTAGGGGCTAGGCATTGCAATGCTGAGCAGAGTACATCTGACTTATGAATTTAAGGCAAAGGGGAAACCAAAACTGAAAACCTCTCTTATGTCTGCAGGCAGCTCCACTGGTAAAATGGATGGGATTTGCTAAGGCTGCAAAGGAAATGGGCAAAGCTCCCACTCACTGTCATGTGGCAGAGCCTGGGAAAGATACTTGACAGAATGTGATCTGTCTCCCTGGGAACAAATGCTAATTATGGTTCAGAAGTTCATTGCTTTCTCCCCGGCAGAAAGTGGCTAATGGCTGCGGCTAAACTCAAAAGATATGACAGAGCCCAAAAAGCCCTGCAGCATCCAGAACCGTGTGTTGCAATTAAGTTTAATTATAAATTTGGCAGTGAGAGATGAGCAGCCAATCAGATGGATGGCCCAACTGAGTACTGTTCCCTAGTGCATTTTGGGAATTTTCTATCTAAATAGGGGTGGGGTTTTGATGGAAAATGCACTTTCTGCAAAATCAGCATTCTCCATGGGGAAAAAACAGATTTTTGCTGAATTTTTTTTTGATTTTTTTTCATCAGGAAAATGAACATAGTTCAGTTCAGGGTGGGACAGGTCAATATTAATGTGTGTTCCCTGAGCTACCCCAGTGCATTGTGCGAGTTGTAGTTCAGGTACCTAATGCCCCCATCTGTTTGAATTGCATCTCCCATGATGCACTGCAATTGAACTAACAGGGCACCTCATGGAGAGGTCTTTTACCATAGTGTATCATGGGTGATGCAGTCTGTCTGGGGAGCATGATCCATACAGGACAATGGAGGTGTGAGATACTCAGACTACAAGTCCCATGAGGCGCTACAGCAGCTCAGGGGAAGCAGATTAATGTTGAACTAAAACAAAATATTTTCACATTTCAGAACTGAAATTTTTTTGAAATTTCCACACCATGAAAAATTTTGATTTTTTTTTTCACCTTTTTGTCCTGCCCCTCCTCATAGAGAAGGAGAGTGGTGCAAAGAGCTCACAGGTCAAACAAAGGAAAGATTAATTTTATTCATCTCCTTTTACAGATGTGAGCAGTAGGGTCCAGCGAGAGTCAGTGCCTTTCCCAGACTGAGCAGGAATTGAACCCAGCTTCCCATTCCAATCCTTTAACAAGACAAGGCTTCCTTTCTAAAACTAGCTCAGAAGGCTGAATTCTGCAGCTTGACAAGGCACTGCTGCTCTGTGTGTGTGTGTGTGATGTTTACAGTGATGGATTTTCTTTCCAGGTGTGCATCAGATGTTGGCATCTGGCCTTTACCAAGAAATATAAATTTCAAATGACAAAGAAGCCAAACAAAAGCCTTTGTAACCTTGTACAGCAAAAACCCTTGTTTCCATGACAATCTGAGGCATCTCTCACTCTTGCTTCACCTACAGTTGAGGGGTTTGGATTTTTTTTCTTTTAATTGTATCTTTTGGTTGATTTTTTTCATGCTTTCAGAGGAGAGGGTGGGGGAGGGAGGGAACACACACACACACACACACACACACACACACACACACACACACACACACACACACACACACACACACACACACACACACACACACACCCCCCCCTGCTTTTCTTTTTTTCCTCAGAAAAAATGCCACCATAACCTGGAGATGAGCAAAACCTTAGTGTTAGTGCAAACAGTGAGCCTGGGCTGGGACTATGAAACTGAATGGAAGCAGAGCACCTTTTGTGGACATTTGAATTCATGAAAAGAATAAACAGGAAAAATAAACCTTGGGAGATTCTCCCTGAAACCTGAATCACTGTGGTTTTGGTTTTTTTTAAATCTAGCAGCAGGAGGGTCAGATGTGGCACAGAGAGAACACAAGGATGCTGTGGAAGGAGTGCATTCTCCACAGAAGCCTTGTGTTTATTGATCCCCCCCCCCTCTTTTGTGTACACATGAATACAAAAAAGTGTGGTATAAAAGGTTTAATTGCCATGGCTGCATTGCAGCATGGTGAAGCTATGACTGACATCTGCAGGACACCCCAAACAAGTGCCAATAAAATCCTTATGCCAGCCTCCATTGTGCCAGATTAACCCGAAGGCAGTAGCCCCCCAGGCTTGAGGCATGTAATGAGATCAGAATTTCAGTTCTTAGAGTGCTTTCTTCTGTCATTTCCATGTTAGGTGTGCACGTGCCGCATGCACTGTTGCTGGAGATATTTCCCCTAGAGGTAGCCATAGGGCTGGTCCTAGCACCCCCTGGAGCCCCACACTTATGCGCCAGTATAAGAGGCCCTACCGGCCCCACACCTTCTCAGTCCCTTCTTGCTGCCCATGGCGGTTGCTAGAACATCTCTTGCGATTGCAAGGGGACTCCCTGGTTGGGTCAGTTCGCCTCCAGACAGAACAGGAAATGCCAGCAGTTTTGCTTGATGCAAGGGCTCCCTGTCCAACACCGTCCTGCTCTTGTGGGCGGCTGGGACTTCCCCACTGACACCCTTGGTCCACAGGGTCCTCTTAACTATCAAGAGAGACAAGGCGAGGGTTATCTTGATAGCCCTGGTGTGGCCACGCCAGCGTTGGTTCGGCACGATTCTGCACCTTTCAGGCAGCCCTATTAGAGCTCCCACTAAACTCGGACTTGCTCTTGCAGAACCATGGTTGGTTGGTTCGTTCAAACCTCACGTCCCTACCGCTGACGACTTGCCTGCTGCATGGCTGGACCCTGTGGAGCAGGCCTGCTCAGAGCAGATCCAGTAAGTCTTATTGGGTAGCAGAAAACCCTCTACCGGAGTGACCTGTTTGGCCAAGTGGAAGCGCTTAACATTTTAGACCTCTGATGGGGGTCTTTCTCCATCTCAGTCCTCTTTGCAGTCCATCTTGGACTATTTATTCCACCTGAAGCACCGGGTCTGGCCTTATCAGGTCAAGGTCCACCTGGCGGCCCTCTCGGCCGTCCACCCTCCAGTCCAAGGTAAATCAGTCTTCTCACATGAGATAACAATCAGGTTCCTTAAAGGTTTAGAAAGACTCTACCCTCAGGTCCGTGACCCAATTCTTCCATGGGACTTAATCTGGTGCTGTTGTGGCTTAATCTGATGCCTTCGAGCCATTGGCATCTTGTTCACTGCTGTGCCTCTCATGGAAGGTGGCCTTCTTAGTGACAATTGCGTCAGCCAGAAGGGTGTCCGAAATCAGAGCCCTCACTTCAGAAGCCCCTTATGTGGTGCTCCTCGAGCACAAGGTCTGACTGCACCCCCCACCGGTCCTTGCCAAAGCTGCTGTCGTAATTCCGTAACAACCAGGACATTTTTCTTTCTGTTTTCTTTCTGAAGTCTCACGGATCGGATGAGGAATGTCAACTACATAACTTAGACTTTGGTGGACCCTGGCCATCTACATCAAAAGGACTAAACACTTTTTGCAAGTCAATGCAGCTCTTTATAGAGGTAGCGGACAGGACAAAGGGTGTGCCAGTATCTTCCAGAGGATTTCGGCCTGGATAACTTCCTGCATCAGGATGTGCTATGAACAGGTGAAAGTTCTGCCTCTGGACATTTTCACAGCCCACTCCACAATGTCCCAGGCTTCATCAGCAGTGTTCCTTGCACAGATTCCAATCCAGGACATCTGCAGGGCCGCCCTGTGGTCATCAATTCATACCTTCGCATCCCACTGCGCCATCACCCAGCAAGCCTGTAACGATGCCAGTTTTGGGAGAGCAGTGTTGCAGTCGACATATCTGTGAACTCCGAGCCCACCACCAGGGATACTGCTTGTGAGTCACCTACCATAGAATCGATGTGAGCAAGCACTCAAAGAAAAAAGGGTTATTAACCTTCCGTAACTGTTGTTCTTTGAAATATCCCTTCCATGACCTGCCCTCCTACCCCTTTATCAAAGCGCATGGGGCCAGCAATATCCCTTAGACCGGTGTATAAGTGTGGGACCCCGGGGCACACTATAACCAGCCCCTACGGATACCACTAGGGGGAAAAACTCTGCCAAGAGTGCATGTGATGTGTGCACACCTAGCATGGAATGGACATGAGCAACACATCTTGAAAAGTAGTTACAGGAGGCTAGTTATGGTTTTTTCCATTTATCTCTGTAGCCCTCACGGGTGGCAAAAAAATCTTGAAAACATGAACTGAGTGTAATTGATGGTTGCCTGAGTCTGCATGGAGCCTGAAATGGTCTCTCCAAAAGGTATGAGCTGCCCCATTCATATTCACTCTGAAACCTGATGTTGCCTCAGGGAGGTGCAGAATCACAGCATGGAGATGGGACCATGTGGGATGCGACTAATGCACAAATTTGACCCTAATACCACTCCAGTCTGTTCAGGCAACCGAATTTATAGGACTAGCTCTTATGGAGTATTTTGACACAGGTGGGTGGGACTTTCTTTGCTCTTCTCTTCCTGCAAAGCTAGGAAGAGAGGTACCACCAGCCTGGCTCAGCACCGTCATCCTCCTGGACCCCATCTCTTTAGTTGCCTTAGAGAAAAGGGCAGGAGACCCTAAAGGGGCAGATGTAAGATAACCTGTCCCAACCCGACTTTGCCGCCCACTAGGTGCTGATGAGTGTAAAACCCGATACATGAGGGTTTGCTGGTTTTCACTAGTATCAGGCTGGATATTCTTGTTGGCCATATAAACAGCTGATCGCAGTGAGTTGTGCTAACTTAGGGGTATCAACAACACCCCATAGCTGTGAGTTCCAGTGGCTAATGATGTGTGAATCAAGTGTAAGCAGAGTCAGGATATGCTATCCTGAAATCTGGTGGTGAATGGTAGAGAGTGTGGAAAGAATGTTAGGAATTTCCATTGGCATCCACCCCCACTTAGCATACAACTTAGCATAACCCCACAGCAGCTTGGGAGGGTGATTTTTACAGCTCTGGAATCCCCAATTTCTTTGTTATTGGGGCAGGAGGGAAAAAGTGTGTCACCCTGATTGTGTGAATGGGGAGCTGTGGGACTGCTTTGTGACAGAAATGACTCAACCTCAGTTGGGTGGTACTTGCTAAACATGGGACATGGGTTCCAAAACTCTATGAAGAGAGAGGGGTTGGGGACTGGTGTGTGTACCTGATGGTTATGGGCTCCTTTTGAGGGACTGGAACACTCAATGCAATCTCCTCTTCCACTGTTAAAGAGTAGAGATATTTTGATTCCATTGGAGTCCATCTAGAGACTGCTGAGCTGAGTTCATGTTGGACCAATGGTGCACCAGCACCAGGGCTCCCTACTAAGAGCTGAAATCTCTGAAAGAGCTGAACTGAGATCACTGAGTGCTGTGTTAACTAGTGGGGGAGTTCTGAGAGCAGGTTAAGCGGCAGGCAAGGAGACGAGAGTTGCAGCGTGTTGGAGCAGCCCACGGAACAGTGAGAGTGAAGCGGTTGCAGTCGGCTTGGAGGGCAGGGGCGCGGCTGGAGGAGCACACAGCTGGTGTGGTGGAGCTGGTCGTGGTAGAAGCTGCAGCAGAACTTCATGAAGAGGAAGTTGGCCCTGGCCACGTAAGGTGCCCTTGACCCTTGTGTGACTTTCCCCCCATTTCCACCCAGGCTGGGGGTGTGTGTAAAACTCTACAGATAAACTCTTTGAATCTGGGGTGCACAGGCAAGAGACTTTTTTTTGGGTTGTTGGACTTTGGGGTGATTGGACTTAAGACCCTAAGGAAAAAGGACATTGCCAAATAACTTGGAGTTGGGTTTTTGTTTATGGTTTGGTTTATAACCCTGTCTGTGGTGTTTCTCAATGGGATGCCGCATTGATTCCTTCCTTTATAAAAAGATTTTGTTACACTCAGGCCTGGTCCACACTATGCTTTAAATCGATTTTAACAGCGTTAAATCGATTTAACCGTGCACCCGTCCACACTACAGTGCTCTTTAAATCGATTTCTGTACTCCTCCCAACGAGAGGAGTAACCCTAAAATCGATATTATTAAATCGAATAGTGTTAGTGTGACGGAATTCGACGTTATTGCCCGGAGGTATCCCACAGTGCACCACTGACCGCGTCTGGACAGCAATCAGAACTCAGAGGCACTGGCCAGGTAAACAGGAAAAGCCCCCACCCCGCGAACTTTTGAATTCAATTTCGTCTGTTGGCCAGCGTGGAGCTCTGATCAGCACAGGTGACCACGCAGAGCTCATCAGCACAGGTAACAATGCAGTCTCCTGAGAATCGAAAAAAGAGCACCAGCGTGGACCGCACAAGAGGTACTGGATCTGATCGCTATATGGGAGAGGATTCAGTGCAACAGAACTCCGTTTGAAAGACGAAATGAAAAATATTTGAAAAAATTTCAAAGGCTAGATGGGAAAAGGCCACAGCAGGGACAGTGAGTGCAGAGTGAAATGTTAAGGACTGCAGCAAAGCAACCAGAAAACCAAAGCAGCAAAACGGAGGTGCAGGGTCAGGAGGGCCAAAAACATGCCGCTTCTCACGCTGAGCTGCATGCATTTTAGGGGGCTGCACCACCACGACCCCCTTTGTCCATGGATCCGAGTGGGTGCATAATCTCACCATGGTGGTGAGGATTTCAGCGGAGCGGAAGAGGGGAGGGAGGAGGAGGAAGAAGAGGACGACCTTCAGCAGCGAGCACATCACGCACTCCTAGTCCCAACAGCCAGGAGCTTTTTGTGACCCAGATGAATTACCCCCAGCCCTCCCAAGCACTAGCCCAGACAGTGAAGCCATGGAAGCGACCTCTGGTGAGTAATTTGTAATATCAAACATGGTTAAACAAGCGTTTTTTAATGATTGATTTGCCATCAGGGCTTAAGATGCATTTGCAGCCAGTAAAATTACAGGAAAAAGTTTAACATGTCTGGGGATGGAGCGAAAATCCTCCAAAGAAATCTCCATGAATTGCTCCTGGAGGTACTGCAAAAGCCTTTGCAGAAGGTTTCTGGGCAAGGCAGCTTTAGTCTGTCCACACATGATAGGACACTCTTGCCTCGCCATGCATGTAGCAAGTAATTGGGTACATTGTGACAAGCACAGCTGCATATGGTCCGTGGGATGCTGGCATTCAAGAAACATCCATTCTTCATCTCACGCTGTGATTCTCAGGAGAGTATATCATTCATTGTAACCTGGTTGAAATTCAGGAATTTATTAGGGGACAGAGATGGCTATTTCTACTGGGCTGTTGCTACTCAAATCCTTCTTGCATGTAGCAAAGCGGGGGGAGGGGAGAAGGATAGCACTGAGCTTTCTGTGTTTTGGCGAGCAGAATCTTCTCAGCTACCAGCCACGCGTGGGGAGGGAAGGAGGGTGGTGATTACCACTGATAGCAGCCATGCGTGGGGGAGGAATATAGCAATCCCTGCATAGGGAAAGAGGAGGGGTTGCGTCTGCTGCTGCCTGTTAACAGAAAAAGGCATCATAGGCACTGTGTGAAGGCTGGAGAAGTCAAAGATAAAGCTACCGTGGCCACATGAAGCTGAAGTATGATGCCCGGACCTGCACTGTGAGATCTGCAACACCAGAGCCACAGGCACTCAAATTAAAAGATCCAAAATGCGACCTTGTAGTGAAATCACATGTGCTATGTAAGGTGGATAGTGTTCTTCACTGTGAAAGAGTATAATCACTGTTCTGTAAAAGTATTTTTTTACCTACTTCTCTGTCCTGTTTCCTCCCCCATGCAGCTGCACAGTTTTCCAGCCTCCCTACTCCATCCCGAAGGCTAGCTCAGATAGCGGGGGGAAAAAGGGACGCGATGAAAATGTTCTCTGAAATCATGGAAGTAACTGCAATGAAGAGCCTCATCAGAATGAGTGAAGACATGCTGCAAAGTACAGGAAGATACCTAGTGAACGTGAGACAGGAGGACGCTCGAGATGAGAAGTGCGCCAGGAATCAAAGGTGTAGGCAGGAAGATCAGCGGTGGCGGATCACGGTGCTGGGAGCTGTGCGTGATCAAACAGATATCCTCCGACGTCTGGTGGATCTTCAGAAGAAGACGCAGCGGGGTTACAGAGTGCACTGCAGCCAGTTAACCACCCTCATACTCACAATGTTCCATATCTTCCTCACCCAGACATGTTGAAGACGCGTGGGGGAAGGCTTTCTGCACCCGCCCACTCCACCCCCATGGACAGTCCAACCAAAAGGCTGTCATTAACATTGAAATGTGCTTATGGTCTTTTCCTTCCCTCCTGTCCTCCTCCAAGCCACACCTGGGATACCGTGATAATTCTCTACCTCTTTTTATAATTACTTTTTAAAGAATACATGCAAAGGGGGAGGGTGGTGCTTACAGGGAATGTCTTTTAATACAGAATACATGATTTTAATGATAGTGACTTATTTCCCTAAGCAGCTGTAATCAAAGGGGGAGGGTGGGTTGCTTACAGGAAGGAGTCAATGAAGGTGGGGTTCTTGAAGGGAAGCAAACACAGCGTCAGCTGTACTCGAAACGTGTACTCCGCCCGAGCACGTTCCTCAACGCCTATACTCCCGCGTGAGAACTCGTTTTAAGGCTTCTCGCGATGCGCACCCGCTCCTGGTGTGCCTCTTCTATCCGACCCTGGTGTCTGGCTGGCTCGTCTCAAGTTGGCCAGTGTGATTTGCCCTTGCCTCCACCCTCATCGCGAAGGTCTCCCCCTGGACCTCACAAAGAGATTCAGTGAGACCCAACAAGCGAGCCAATCAAACAATAGGGGACAATGGTTTGGCGAGGTCTGAGCGAGTCAGTAATGTGTATGCCCCACGACGATTGCGAGCTTTTAAACGGCCATGCACTTCTTAGTCACCATCCTGCTACTTGTCTTCAGCCTGTAGACTGAACAGTCTCCGACCACTGTCCAAGCTGCCTGTAGTATGGCTTCATCATAGCCATGGCATACCAAGGGTTGTGGCTGTGGTCTCTCCAGGATAACGACAGGCGTCATCAACATCCCCACCTGTTATTTCTAGCATGGGAAGTAATTCCTTGCGTGCTGGCAGCCATTTTAACAGAGTAGTGCTGTCTGAAGGACGGACGAGCAGTCATGAACCCTTCTGGCCATCCCACGTGGGATGGTTGGCTGAAACGTCCCTCGTGATCCACCAGTGCTTGCAGCCACCATTGAAAAGTACCCTTGCGGTTTACGGTACTGGGTGCTCCTGGTGCTCCCGGGGCCAAGATAGGGATATGGCGTTCCATCTATGGCCTCCTCCAGTATAGCGGAATCCCACATTAACACGCTTCAACAGCCCATGTTCCACTATGAACCCATCACGTTTTCCCAGAGTCACAACCTTTCGTAGCAGCAGCTTAGTGATGATATGTTCTTGCCCTAATGGTGCACAACAAGCAGCCCCCACAAGTAGATTATTCCCACTCAAAAATTGATTCCCAACTGCCCAGTACTGTCCCTGGAGTTGCAAGTTCAAGACGAGCTATTGCCACTCGCTTCTCCACTGTGAGGGCTGCTCTCATCTTGGTATTTTGGCATTTCAGGTCAGGGGAAAGCAAGTCACAAAGTTCAAAGAAAGTGCTCTTACGCATGCAAAAGTTTCACAGCCACTGCGAATCCCACACCTGCAAAACTATGCGGTCCCACCAGTCTGTGCTTGTTTCCCGCACCTAAAATCGGCATTCAATGGGTAGAAACTGCCCCATTACCAGCAGTAGCTCCAAAACATAGGGGCCCGCGGTTAGGGAGAATTCAATGTCCACGTCCTCATCGCTCTCGTCGCCGTGCTGCCGTAGCTGCCTCCTCCTCGCCTGCCTTTGCAGTTCATGGTTCACCATAGACAGCACAAGAATGCGCGAGGTGTTTACAACATCCAAGATTGCATTACTGATCTCAGCAGGGTCCATGCTTGCTGTTCTATGCCGTTTGCTCAGTTCACCCGGAAAAAAGGCGCGAAATGGTTGTCTGCTGCTTTCACAAAGGGAGGGGTGAGGCTGTACCCAGAACCACCCGCGACAATGATTTTTGCCCCATCAGGCACTGGGCTCTCAACTCGGAATTCCAAGGGGCGGGGGAGACTGACGGAACTAGGGGATAGCTACAGAATAGCTACCCACAGTGCACCACTCCAGAAATCGACGCTAGCCTCGGACCATGGATGCACACTGTCGAATTAATGTGCCTAGTGTGGACACGCACAATCGACGTTATAATATCTGTTTAATAAAACTGGTTTTAGCTAATTCGAAATTATCCCATAGTGTAGACGTAGCCTTAGACTCCGTGCTTGCGAGAGGGGAAGTATTGCCTCCTAGAGGCACCCAGGGGGGTGTGGTCTGTAAGTGTCCCAGGTCACTGGGTTGGGGCTCGAGCCGGTTATGCCTTGTGTTACTGAAACGGAACCCCTGGATACTGAACCCGGCCCTTGTTGCTGCCAGCTCAGAGGGGCAGAAGGGTTACACAAATATTTCCTGCTGGCAGTGATGCATTTGCCATCTTTTGTGAGGTGCAATTCTGCAGGTGTTCCCTGGCAGTTAGCAGTTCCCTGCTAACTAGCCCTAATCATGGTAACCTTGCAGCCCCCCTGCAGGGGGGCAGAGAGTCTGCTTGTGGATGTGCACAGTTGAGCCTCATTTGCTACAGCTCTGGGTGGGGCCAGTGTTGCAGGATGGGTGGGCCTGGCTCACAGGAGTGAGAGGGCATAACGGGGGTGGGCCAGTGCTGTGTGCATTGTATACATTTGCAAAGCCCCAAACAGGCCATTTAAGCTTGAGTGCAAGTTAGGGCAGCCCTTGGCTAGAGCCCCAAGCTGCTTCCTCGCGAGCCCCACATCTCTGGCAGGGAAGTACAGCTCTCTGGCCCCCAGTAGGGGAGGGGCCCTACAACAGATACATTTTAAACCTGCTTCCCAGCACTGGCTACTTGATGACCTTTCTGGTGCTGTGGATAATCTGCTCCCTGGTCTATTGTTCTCCGAGCGTTATTCAGGAGAGGCTCAGAATCCATTTGCAGCAGCTCTTGTGGCATCAAGTAACAAAGACCTTTTGTCCTGTCCTTTCACGTGGCTTTGTAGGGAGATATAAGTGCAGCCAGGCCCAGCATGCAGGAGCACTGAGCCTGACATGAACTGGGTTGTCTCTTTAGCCTGTAGAAGGCTTTCAGAAAAATCCCCAGGTGGGTTTGGGTTTTAAGCTGGAAAGATTCCCCTGGAGCCATGGCAGGAGAGCTCAGGTGCCGCAGAGTGTGGCTGAGCAAAAAGTGACTCAAACATTTGCCTTTTTGCAGCTGGGCTGCACCCCCTATGTAGCAAGATGGGAAATGCAAGATGGTTGTGACACCCCACCCCGCCGATTTCCTGTTTGTGAACTTCCAGGAGTGGGTCACAAATCCTTGGGACAGACCCGTGGTGCATTGTCTCTGGATGTTGCTGATACTTTAGAGGAAGGCAAATCCCCCAAACACTGCAAAGAACCATGCAGTTGGGCTACTGTGTAATGATACAAGTGGGAGGGGGTCATTCATCCCTGACTGTGGGGCCGCAGCATCCTGAAGTATGCAATACCACAGCCTTTATCCCAGCAAAACCCAGCAGCACGGCTGTCCAGATGCACAACTATTGTAGTTCAGTCACAGGTTGCCAGCCTCTCTCATCCCAGCTAGCCCTGACTGTGCACTGCAAGACTGACATCAAGGAGCCTTCTGACTCAGGCCCCAAGAATAGACGCTGCCCCCTCCCTCCTCCAGCAGCAGTGCCAAGTTGCCCAGAAGGGCTGGGCCACAAAAAACAGCTAGTTTTTTTTTTTTTTTAAAGCGAGAGCAAACTTCGGGCCACTTAGGGGAGGGTATCGGCAAATGGCTTCTCCCCTCTCCCACAGCTGCAGTGGAAAGTGAAAAGAAAGTTCAATTGGCCATTGATCTTTACTTTCAAGCAGATTTCCAATTTATCTTCTGAAGACACAAAATACACAAGATTGGCTGAACGGCGAGGGACACGAACGAGGGGCTATAAATTATCGGGTGGCAGAGCTAGCAATGTCATATTTCAATAAGCATGAGCTGCAGTTAAAGGAATGATAGAAATGATTTTCTTCAAGATACAAACAAGCTAGCTGGGTGAATTATTGGGCGACAAGACATTAATTACATTTTTGAAGCAGTGTTCAAAAGTGGACATTTGTTTGTAAGTGAGGGGCATTGGCGGAAGTTTGCTCTTTGGCAGGGGTTAGAAAAATGCCATGCTAAGGAAAGCCAGGGCTGTCTTAGTGCAGATACATGACATTTCTGCAGGGGATCTCAGACTCCCTTGTCAAGGGTGCTGGAGGCTTCTGGGGAAAGCCAGGGCTGTGTTAGTGCAGATACATGACGTTTCTGCAGGGATCTCAGACTCCCTTGCCAAGGGTGCTGGAGGCTTCTGGGGAAAGCCAGGGCTGTCTTAGTGCAGATACATGACGTTTCTGCAGGGGATCTCAGACTCCCTTGCCAAGGGTGCTGGAGGCTTCTGGGGAAAGCCAGCGCTGTGTCTTAGTGCAGATACATGACGTTTCTGCAGGGGTCTCAGACTCCCTTGTCAAGGGTGCTTGGAGGCTTCTGGGGAAAGCCAGGGCTGTGTTAGTGCAGATACATGACGTTTCTGCAGGGGTCTCAGACTCCCTTGTCAAGGGTGCTGGAGGCTTCTGGGGAAAGCCAGGGCTGTGTTAGTGCAGATACATGACGTTTCTGCAGGGATCTCAGACTCCCTTGCCAAGGGTGCTGGAGGCTTCTGGGGAGAGTAGAGAGTATTATTACTGAATCTGCCTGTCTGAAGGTCGGGATCCGGGGAGCAAATTGAGGCAAGCAGCATCTTCCTGATGCTAGGAAATATCTAGCTCCTCTCCTGTGCTGCCTCCCACTGCAATGGAAAGAAACCTTGTTCTGTTGGTGTGAGTTAAAAAAAACCCCAAAAACCCCTAAGTTTTGTGTGTGTGCACGCACACATATGCACAGAGTGCACACACACACACACACGTTACAGACACAAAGGCAGGCAAGGGGAGGAAAAAATCACGTTGTAATTTTTAGTTTAAAACGTAGCTGTCTCCGCTGGGCATATTGAGCTGTTGGGTGAGCAGAGTCTGTGTCCATGCCCTAGTGCTGTCACTTTCTCTGTCATGCTGTCTAACCTATTACTGTTGTGAATGGAGCCCTCGCACTGCAGTTGGTTTAGATTTTCTTGATGTGTAATTTTCCTAGGGGTTGCTGACTCCCTTCGAACTGCTACCCCAGCACTGCCAAGAGCCACAGGAATCTCCATGATCTTGTTAAGCTCACTTCCTGCTTCCCCTCATTGTCTCCCTACTTCTGAGGACCAGGCCAGAAGTTGGGCTGTAGGTAGCAATATTTCCCATTCGTTACATCTTCCTCCAGCCTGTCGCCCTTAAAGACACGTTTCCACTGCTGCAGGCGCACCTCTGATTGCAGTGTTGACATGCCCTGTGCTGGCTCTTAGGGTGACTATCCTGGGTAATAAAGGGCTCTCTAGCTTTGCAGAGACAGGCAGAACAAGAACAACGGGCTGGAAGTTAAAGCCAGGCAAATTCAAATTAGAAATAAGGTGCACAATTTTTTTTAACAAAGAGTGTGATTAACTCCTGGGACAAACTTCCAAAGGCAGTGGTGGATTTGCTATCACTTGTCATCTTCAGTGAAAACCAGACACCTTTCTGGAAGAGATGTGTTAGTGAAACACTAGTTACTGGGCTTCATACAGGGGTAACTGGGCAACATGCTGTGGCCTGCGATCTACAGAGGTCAGCCTGGATCATCTGCTGGCCTTAAACACTATAAATCTAAGACTGAATTCTGGATTTGGACCTTTGTTTCCAAGGGTTTGCTTGGAGCACGTGTAGTGTGGTTTTTGCAAAGCATTTCACCTGCAGGTTCTCACAAGCCCACACCATGTGGACTCAATCACACCAGTGCAGAGTGGGTGCAAACACAATTGGCAGCCGGTCACTGCCTTTTGCACTGGTGTAAATGACTACCCAAGGGGTAAGGGCAGTGGGAATCAGGCACATAGAGTTGCTCCTGAGAAATTCCTTGGTTACTTGTATTTCACTTCGCTGTCTCCAGTGTCTCATGAGAAAGCACTGGAGCTCCAGTCCCTGGGAGCAAGGCTCTCCCTTGACCAGGGTGCCCAGTACGTAGTGTACATCCTGCCAGTTTGTGTAACATCACCAGGTCCAGCTCTCTGTTGCCCTGCACCAGGAGCAGTTATTTATACCAGTGCAAAACACTAGCGATTCCCAACGCCAGCATTTGCACCCCATTTGCAGAAATTACTGAGAGGCGCTTTCTGGCCTGCATGCTGCAGAAGGTCTGACCAGCTGATCACAACAGTTCCTTCTGGCCTTAAAAACGTATAAATCTGTGAAGGCCAATAAACCACAGAATTCTGTAGCTGTGCCACCAATCCTCCCCCATCCCTCCTTTCCACGCTCACAGATCAAAGATGACAACACCAGGGACTCCAGCAGCTGCCGGTGTCATTTCAGGGCACTGAAACAGAGAGCCTGAGACTGCCTGCTGCGCCGAGCTCTTCACAGAGGGGAGCGCTCCCTTCCATAGCCATCCTTCTGTCTCTAATGGATGTGGGAGTGGGGGGAGTAACCGAGTCCCTGATGAAAGCCAGTGGGGAATGGCACACCAGGGCTTCACTTCTGCTACCCACTGCTGACCGTTTCCCCCTCCTGCCAGCCAACCATGGGCCAATGTCTATGACAGTGAAGTCTCTGAAATCCAAAAGCAGCAGCTCAGGGAAGATCTCATCAGGCGAAATTCACTCCCAGGAGGAAAGGCCGGCACCACTTTAGTCCTAGCTCCCGGAGAAAGTATCAGAGCAGTGGGGCAGGGGACTCCGAACGCCTGGGTTCCTTCTCAGCTCTGGCAGTGAGAGCCAGGCACTTCTGGTCTCAAGTTCCAGCTTTGGTCCTGCCTGTGTTAAGTCGCTTAAATCTTTGTGTCTCTGGGTAGAACACCACTTGCCTGGCTCCCAGAAGGGTTGCAATGCTGGCTTAGTACTTTCCACGCACTTGGAGATCCTTAGATGGAAGGGGCTAGAGAGGAGCAAGATGCTATTCTCTCTCCCGTTGATTTCCTGATGATTGAATTGTGTTCCGATACACCTGAAGGCACCTACCAAGCTCAGGGCCCTGTTGTGCTGGCTGGGGTGCAGACACCGAGGGTATGTCTAAATAGGAAAAGCTGGGTCCAAGCTAGCTTGGGTACAAGTGGCAGTGAAGACAGAGCAGCAAGGGCCACTTCAGAGCAGACCCATTCCCAGGGTCTGTGCCAGGCTTGTGCTGCCTCCTGTTACCTGCACTAAATGGGTTCAGGCTAGTGTGCGCACAACTTTTGCTGTGTAGACATACCCATGGTGTGAGGCTGTTCCTGATGCTTGACATGGCTGGGAAGGTAAATTCAGCCACATTCCTTTAGAGTCCCATCTGCTCCGACACATTCACAGGTTGGGGTTTTTTAAATAATGTTTTGTGGCAAGGTCTTTGCTCAGTTGCAATGTGAGTTCTGGCCCTGAGTCCTGTCTCCGCTCAGGCCACTTTGTACTGACCTGTGTAATCCATTCCACTTCTCATCTGAAAGGGGCACCAAGGACAGAAAGGATTCGTCTTTCACTCCTGTGCATTTTAAACTCAACTGAACAAATTCTCATGAACAAGAAGGACTCTGCTAATAGGTAATGAATCCAAGATGGCCTGCATCAAATTTTTCACAATCTCTTACGCCATATTGATGAAACCCAATCTGCTGTGAACACACCCTGACAGTCGCATCTAGTTTTCATTTCTGGGATGTGATTTTTCTTTGTATTTTCCCCTCCAAAGCACCAGCAAATGCACAGGCTCAGTTATTTATTCAGAAAGGGAAGTGGATTATCCCAGCTCCACTTTGATATATCACCTGGCTTTCACACACACAAACTAAATTGTTTCCAGAGATCAGATGAGTATAATGTTAGATCTGTGCAAGCCTTTGAACGCGGCTAAATCTGGAAGCATTAGATGTTAGTCTGTGAATCCTGAATGACTGCTGTTGTGTTAAATCATTATGAGCATGCACATGCGCACACACACAGAGTTTATCCCTTTCCAAGTGGGCGTGTGTTGCCTTTATCAAATCTTCTTTGTCATCTTACCAAAAGGGAAAAGAGGAATTTAATTTGTTTCACATGTTAATGGCAGCTTCATTCCATTGGGCATTTTCATTACGTGAATATTGCACTGTTTGTAATTAAAGAATAAATTAGAACTGGGAGTGAGTCAGAGACAGGAGGCAAAGGTGGGTGAGAGAACAATATGGTGCTGAATGTGGTGTGAGAACCTATATAGAATAGACTAAAGAGTCATTTGGGGAAGTGGAGGGGAAAAAAACCTCTAATGACCAGGAGCTGTACGAGTATATTGATACTTACTTACCATCACTAGCTGTCTGTGTCCTCTCTGGAGTTCCAAGCAGGTAGTGCAATCCCTGGCAAACAAGAGAGACAAAGTTAGCACTCAAGTTGTGTGGAAGCCTCTTTGTATATCTTTTTTTATAGTTGTTTTCTTTATTAAACATCTTCTGTTTGATATGGATGATCGTTCCAGAAATCATGGTGGATCAGTGACAGAGAATGCAAAGCAGAACTGATGTCAGGATGAGTGCGGGGGGAAGGGGGAAGAAAAGGAGGTGGGTGGAATGCCTGACTTGAAGGAGCCATGATACACTGGCCATTATGATAATCCTTTATTGTTAATTTCACTGATGCTCTTGGACCATCTTTGCCAGGATGAGGTCATCCCTAAATAGCAGCAGAATCAAAAGTGTTGAGCCATGTCACTTTTCATATCAGGGCAAACCGATAATACTTTACCCTTCCGAAGTTACTTTCATCTGAAGGTCCCCTGCTGTAACCATAAACCTTACTCCTCTTTCAGAGCAGAGAACAGAACCCAGGAGTCCTTATTCCCAGCATCCCCACACTCACCACTAGCGCCTGCTCCAGGCTTGGAATAAAACCCAAGTCCTGATTGCCAG
Organism: Chelonoidis abingdonii; assembly: GCF_003597395.2. Lineage (NCBI taxonomy): Eukaryota > Metazoa > Chordata > Testudines > Testudinidae > Chelonoidis > Chelonoidis abingdonii. Next base: position 489,120 of record NC_133779.1, read on the forward strand.
ACTGCCTCCTCTCGCCATGAGACACCATTCCCCTCCCATACCTAGAACCCAGGCATTCTGACTCACAGCCCCCCTGCTACCACCACTGCACACCACTCCTCTCCCCAGGTTATGACTAGCACCCAGGAGTACAGGCTCCCAGACCCCTATTCCACTCTAAATAGCAGATACCATCATTCAGGATGAACTAATTTCACTTGGTTTTTTTTTACACAATTCAAATTCGGGAGTGTTCAAATGGGAATCTGCCACTTCCCTGTTCAGACAGGAACCAGCTCTTGCACAGAGCCAGATGGCACTAAGCAACCCTAAGGCTCAGCTTGGAACAGCTTTTGGGAATTAAAATGTTTTCCTGACATCAGCTTGCTCCTTAATGGCCTTCGATTGCCTACAACTTCCCTTGTCACTTTGAGAAATTCCCTAGCACAGAAAGGCAGACGTGTCTGTTTTTCACACACCCTTGGTTTGGAGTCAGTGTCGGATGCTAAGAAAAAAACTTCCAAGACCCCCTTGGTACTTTGCTATCAGGAGCCAGAGTGGAGAGAGAGAATGGGGCAAATGATGTTAGAGGCTCAGGTCAGATAGGAACCCAGTCATTGGGAAACTGCTCTGAAATTTATCCAAAGAACTCTGGACTGTGGAATCTGGTCCAGATCTTTCACATACGGCCTCTGCAAGGAGCTTTCCAGCAATTTCTTTCCCCAAGCAAGGCTGAGGCCCCAAGGTGCCATGCATTGCATAGACCCCAGCTGAGACCAAGGGCCTGTTGTGCTGGGTTCTGCACAGACCAAGTCAGAGGCCATCCATGCTCCCAAAAGCTCATCGTCTAAGTGTTTTTTAGTTCAGTTTGCTAAACACTGACAATTTTTAACCATAACCTGGAGAGATTTCTTACTGTTTTGCAGATCAGCTTGGTCCTCTCTGAAAGGCTAGGACAGAATTGTTTCTTGTACTTTACTCCCTCCACAGAATTGGTGCTTACCAAACAATCCATGAACACGTTTCCTTTGCAAGCAGCTGAAGCACTTTTCCCTTTAACCTGGAATAGGCAATCATGGCTCCCTTTAAAAAAAAATCAACCCAACCCATGATTGGAAGTTGCCTTTTTTTTTCCTTCTCATGTTTTACATCTTCCTCCCCACAAGTGAGATTCATTGACCGGAATGAACCTGTTCTCTGCAAGCACACAGGCAACAAAGATTTCTGACACCAGATTGTTAAATTGCATCAGGGCAAATTAAAAACAGCCCCAGGATTGCTGAGCTGTGAGCAATCCGCTGAAGAAGTCATAAAATCATGCAAACATCAAATAAGATTTTTCAGAACAAACACAGAACAATTAATCTAAACCAAGAAGCTACAAAAATTTGCTGCAGCTCCTGTGAAACCCCCTAGGGCAAAGCAGCGTGAATCTCTCTCTGCACATATGGGGCCCAATTCTCTGTTGACCTGCATCTTGTCCATAGATGCATAGATTTTACAGCCTGAATGGACCATTAGATGACATAGTCTGACCGCATATATAACAGGTCATAAAACTTCACCCAGTTACCCATGTGCTGAGCACACTAACTTGTGTTTGACTAAAGCAGCTTCCAGAAAGGCATCTGGTCTTGATCTGATGACATCAAAAGATGGAGAATCCACCACAACCCACTGATAGTTTGTTCTTGTGGTTAATCACCCTCACTGGTAAGAAGTTGTGCCTTATTTCTCATTTGAATTTGTCACACACATATACAGAGGCATATGCACCCAGGGAATTAGATTTTATTTTGTTTTTTTAAAGGTGAACATCATAAAGGTTGGGGGTGTGGTGTGCAGGAAGGGGCTCAGGGCAAGGAGTTGGGGAAGAGGAGGGGTGTGAGGTGAAGGTGAGGGGAGGGGGCACAGGGCTCTACGTGCTGTCCTTTCCACGCCTCCAGGTACCTCCCCCAAAGCTCCCATTGGCTGCAGTTCCCCGTTCCCCGCCAATGGGAGCTGTGGGGGCTGGTGCCTGGAGCAACACACGGAGCCCTCTGCCCCCCTCGGGGCCCCAGGAACACGGTGCCGGACGCTTCTGAGAGCGGCGCGGGGCCTGCGGCACCACGGGGGGCAAATCCTGCGAGCCAGATCCAAAGGCCTGAGGGGCCGGATCCAGCCTGCGGGCATTAGGGCATGCCTGGGCACAGCCAGAACACCCCGTGCGCAGGCCTATGCACCTACATACACCAATGCAGCTGCGCCACTGTAGTGCTGCTAAGCTGCGGGAGAGAGCTCTCCTGCTGACTTAACTACTCCAGCCCCTGTAAGTGGCGATAGCTGTGTTGGCGGAGAAGATCTCCCACCAACATACCACTGTCCACACCGTACGTTGCTCCTGGGGGTTGTATTCACACCCCTGACTGACACAACTTATACAACCTAAGCTGCTGTGTGTACAGAGCCTGGTTCTTGTTCTGCCTTGCCCTTTAGTACCCAGGATTTTTTCCCCGTGAAATTGCTGACACATCACAGTTAAGTCTTCTTTCTGTGAAACTAAATAGCTTGTTGATCTTTAAGTCACGGACCGGTGCAGTCATCTCCACCTCTGCCAGGGCAGCATAAACCAGGAACTCACTCTGGTTTAGTACACAGGTGTCAGTGACTGCTCCACAGAGAACTGCACCCAGACGGCCGTGCCTATTAACAATCCAGCCCATTGTTGGGTTCCTGGCAATACATGAGAAAATGATCACATACTGAAACAAACAACAGGTGGAGAGTGCCTGTCCCAGAGACTGAGTGGGCTTCTAATTGTGTTTCCAGCCATGGAAGAGGCAGCAGAAATCTAATGAGGGATTTTCTAGCCCAGGACTGGAGTCTGCAGACTTGTGTTCTGCAAACATGTTCATTGTGCTCCACCTCCCCATACCCTGTGTATTTAACAATATCCTCTCTCCAGCTTAAATGGGCTCAGATACAAGAAATTGGTTAAAGACTAACTAATGAAGCCTGCACGGTTGGTAAATGAAAAGAGGGAACGTCTGCCTCTACCTGCAGGGAAAATAGTGTCCTGCTATAGAGGGCCCAATTAAAAGAACAGATCTGTAAGATGAAACTTGTCCCCTCTCCCACTCAGTAAAGGTACTCAGTCACTCTAGTCACAAGCTCTGAGGTCAGTTTTGTCTCTGTCTCCATCGCTGCATCTCACTTCCTCACAGAACCTGCTTTGGCAAGAGTCTTTTGCCAAGATGGAGAAGAACGTAACATGAAATCCTGCCCTGGATTTCCCTGGCTAGCAGGGGAGATATTCGCAGTTTGGGGCTGATGGCAACCACCTAATCCGGCTTCTCTGGATGCTGCAGCAAGGTTTATAACCCTGCACTTTATGAAAAACACAGCATGTTGCCACAAAAATGCTCGGGATGGCATCAGTTCAGGCCAAGGCCTTCATGGTAGGAGGGAGGAGAGGAATAGGAGCAGGCAGACAGAAATAATTGCTGAGACATGGCAGGGTTACTGCAACGGGACAGTGCTTGCCACGCAATCACAGCTCCAAGCTGAATGCAGTGCTTTCAGACAGCTGAGAGTTGCTGTGCAAGAAAACAATCAGTGCCTCCTGGGGTCTGCTAGGTGGTCATCCTGGAGCGGGGCACCAGGTTATGCAAGGGAGATAGAGGGGTGTATGTCTGCTGGCTACCGCCCTCTTCCCCCCCAGACACACAACTCAGAGCTGTGTACATACACACACTTCTCAGTGCAGCCATGCGCACCTCCGTTCCGCAGCCAAACCTACAGAGGTGACTGCATACACACACACGCACACTCCCAAAGACATACATGCCCTGGCTGCACACCCGTCCCTGCTGGCAGTTCAGTTTTTAACCAGCTGTGGCTTTAGTAACACTAGATTTAAAAGCCCTGCAGCTCAATTTTTCTTGGCTTCTGCTGTTGGGGAAGCTGGGGAGACAGTACACTCTGTGTAGGACTAGAAATGAAGGGAGGTGAGAAACCGCCCACCCATGTTTATACTAGAGCGCTCGGTTACACTCACAAGGGGGGTTTCTCTTTTTAAATCCTTTTCACCTAATTGCTAGTCAGGTAGCTCAAGAGTTGCCATGATCACAGTCTATAAGTACTGGCCCAGGGAGAAGATCTCTGTGAGCAAAAAGGGCTCTTTATATGAGCAGACAAAAGAGAATGAGATCTAATGGCTGGAAGCTGAAATCAGCATCAGACAAGGTACATATGGGGGGAATTAACCATTGTAACATGTTCCAGAGCCCAGTGGTGGATTTTCCATCTGTTGGCATCATTAAATCCAGGTTGGGCATCTCTTTGTGAAAGACACTGCTTGTTCAAGCCCAAGTCGCTGGGCAGGATGCAGCAATCTCGGGGAGAAATTCTGTGGGCTGCACTATGCAGGAGATCGGACAGGTTGACCACAATGGATCCTTCTGACTGTAATATTCCTGGGCCTGCTTCTCTTTTACTCTGAGTCCCTTTGCATGGCCAGACACTGTAAATGAGACTCAGACCATATGGACTATGATACTAAGACCTGTGTTCTATTGTCCATGGCAGCCACCCTCCACCTGCTCCTCCTCATTCCTCTGCCTTCTGGCCACATGGGTTTGAACCCAGGTTGAGACTGGTTCAATTTTAACCCAAAGACATTATCTGAGCTGGTGATTTACAGCTCAGCTGCCCCCTGGCCTGTCCCCACCACCTGTGCTTTCAAGGATAAATTCCTGCCACCTTATCTCCATCCATCAGTATGAAAAGCAGTAAGCGTCTGATTGGATGCAGTGGAAAACCTGAATGTCAGGGTGTCATTCACATGCCTTCTGCAGAGCATGAGAGCACATAGAGCTGATACTCTGCAACCTGCTGGAGGCCAGCAGTAATAGGATTCCCTCATTGCTGAAGACAAGCCCACATGTCTCAAATAAAGTGTTCAGGCAGCGTCCAGCAAAACTTTGGTAATCAAAGCCAGTGGGCTGGATTCCCTCTTCTGCTCCTTGCCCAGTCATTGGCACTAGCCCAAAGTGATGCAAAACACCATCAATCAGATCAATTAGCACTTTGCAGGCATGTAAATGATGGCGTCTCAGGCCGAGTGTGTTTCTAGCACCTTTCATTATGCCATGGGGATTTCTCTGCTCACTGGCTCCCCGCTATGTCACTCTGGTTCCCACTGCCACTGAGTGCAGGGAGGAGGGGTGGACCCCTTGCCCCCAAGCCCCCTCCCCCCAAGCAAGATGGCTGGGGTAAGGGGAGCAGAGCAGGCTGGGACTGGGTTCCTCCCACTGATGAGTGCAAGGGGAGGCACTGACCCCTTCCCCCCAAAGCCACCTCCCATGAGTAACATAGCTGGGGCTGGGGGGGAGCAGAGTGGGCTTGGGCCAGATTGTTCTGCTCTCTGCTGCCAGCACCAGGCCCCCTGCTAATCTCCTAGGCTGCTCTGGGCCTGTGCCCCCCCCAAGGGCTCCCCACAGCTCCTGCCACCGCAGTCCTGCAGGCCTTGAGCACAGCCCAGATTCTCCGTTGGGGGCAGGGGGGTGGAAGGGGTCAGGTGCTTACGCTGTATAGGGCACCATAATTGGTAAGAACAGGGCTGACAATAATGCTACCATGATTTGCACCAGCTGTGGATGTATCTGAGCAGGGTCTAACAAAGTCTATTTGCATGCCACCAGTGCTGCTCCCCTTTGCTCTGCCCTACCCCATCACACACTTCCGTGCACCCTCCCCACTGCCTGCGCTGCTGAGGAAGTCACGCTGTCAACTGAATGTAATTGGAATAATAGCTAGCAAATCCCATAGCCCTCGACAAATGGTACCTCTCAGCTTAAAATGCTGAAGTCTCTAATGCAGATGAGCTAAAAAGGTTCATTGGGACTGTAGAGAGCTTCCTGCATTCACGTCCTGGCAGGGAGAACATCCTCTCAAGGTCACGGCAGGATCACAACTCTTTCTCTGTGTGGAATTGATCATTCACTTCTTGTTACAGGCAGAGAAAGGGTCACTGGGGGGTTTCTGTAGAAGGTATTAATGGTGGGGATGGGGGGAGGAGAGACTCCTACGTGCATTTAGAAAATAAGCAGCTGTTCCCAAGGTGGAAACATTGTCGAAAGCACAAAAAGCCTCGATGTACAAAAAGGCAACCTTGACCGTTTTGTCAGGCGACAGAGTCTGTTTCCAGGAGAGTCAATTTTCTCCTGACATCTCCATGCAGGAGCTGGGGCGCTGCAGCCTGTTTTAATTTGAAATAGCTGTAACTGCAGGTTGATTGCACAAGCTGCTGACATGCAGAAGGGTTCAGTGACTATGAATTTGGACCGGTCGGGGGAGGGACCTGTGATGGGTTCAGTCACAGAGACCCCCTGCTTAGGGCTATCACCTGATGTGCTGGAATTACCTCTGAGCCTGTTTTCCCTGCCAGCTTGGGACTCCAGAACCCTGCCTGGTTGAGCCAGACACGCCAGCCTGCTGCAACCCAGACCCAGGTGTGAACCACGTCCCCCACAAGCTGCAGACTTTAACCAAAAACTGCTCAGCGGGTCACCTGTCTCCAGCACCCAGACACCCAGCTCCCAGTGGGATCCAAACCCCAAAGGAATCCATTTTACTCTGTATAAAGCTCATACAGGGTAAACTCATAAATTGTCCAGCCTCTATACCACTGATAGAGAGAGATGCACAGCTGTTTGCTCCCCCCCCCCCCCGGTACCAATCACATACTCTGGGTTTATCAATAAACAAAAGTGATTTTATTAAGAATAAACAGTAGGAGTTAAGTGGTTTCAAGTAATAACAGACAGAACAAAGTAAGTTACCAGCAAAATAAAGCAAAACACACAAGTCTCAGCCTAATATGTTAAGAAACTGTTTACAGGTAAATCTCACTCTCAGAGATGTTCCAATCAGTGTCTTTCACAGCCTAGATGCCTTTCTAGTCTGGGCCCAATCCTTTCCCCAGTACAGCCCTTGTTAGTTCCAGCAAACATTTTAGGTAGAAACTAGGGGTTTTCTCATGACTGGAAGTCCTCTCTGTTCTGTTCCACCCTCTTTTATAGCTTTGGCACAAGGCAGGAATCTTTTGTGTCCTTGGGTCCCCACCCCTCTTCCTAAATGAAAAAGTACCAGATTTAAGATGGATACCAGCATCATGTGACATGGTCACATGTCCTGTGAGACCCCCACCCCTCCACCCCCAGCCTCCATTCTTCCAGGGCTGGCCTGCAGGCACCCAGGAAGGTTTGCAAATTTACAAACCTTTTACAACCAATTGTCCTAATCAATGGGAACCATCAAGCTTCCAAACCACCATTAATGGCCCCCATTTTGCATAGTTACAATAGGACTCAGAGTTAACTTCATACTCCAAGGTTTCAGAGTAGCAGCCCTGTTAGTCTGTATCCACAAAAAGAACAAGATAGTCTCTAAGGTGCCACAAGTACTTCATTCTTTTTTCATATTCCTAGTTTCAGATACAAGAATGATACATTCATACAAATGGGATGAACACATCAGTAGATTATAAGCTTTGTAATACCACCTTACAAGAGACCTTTAGCATGAAGCATATTCCAGTTACATCATATTCACACCATAAACATATTTCCATAAAACATTATGGAGTGCAATGTCACAGGACCTGTCCTTAAGACAGCAATAAAGTCTGTATTAATTTCAGCACAAGTGAGAGGTTTTGAAACCAGCATGCCAAGTCCAGTTATTTACTACCTCGAGTCGACGTCGCTTTTGCATGCAAACTATAAATACGTCAGGTCTCAGGCCTGGTCTACCCCAAGACGTTACAGCATCACAGCTGCATCATGCCCCTGGCCCAGCCCCTGTGCAGACACGGCCTGCAGTGTAGGCACGGCTAGGCTGACAGAACTGGGTGTCTCTTAGCCACGCTAACTTTGGGTGGAGGGGAGCGAAACTGTAGCAGGCCACAGTCGAGGGTCGGTGGCAGGGCTGCAGTTGGGGGGCGCCCCCTCTCTGCCCCAATTGGGGCTGGGCCTGGGCAGCAGCCAGGTCACTATGTGGGTTCCCCTTATGGGGCTGTAACAACGTTCCTGCTCACTAGCAATATCCCCTTTGCCTGCCCCATGGTACCACTCCCTCAGTGGCTGGCAACTGGCAAGGGAACCCGAGTCTGCGCTCCACTGTGGCTCCCAGCTCTCCTGAACCCTACTACGTTTCCCTGAGTCCTTCCCTTACCTTCTGGTTCCAGGTTTGCCAGTCTCACGGATCCCTCCTCCCAGAGAACAACCAAAGCCACCGCCCAAACACACCTCCCTTCTCCCAGGGAGGGGGTGCAGCCTACTTCCCTGCAGCCCTTTGGCTGTGGAGAAGCCCTGCCTGCTCCTCACAGGTGCAATTCCCTCTCATCAGCTTCCTCCAGCCTAATTAGCTGATGGGGCCCACCTGGCCAGATTCAGCTCTTGCAGGACCCCATCCCAGGCGCCCTCCCCTAAAGCAGAGCCAATCAGTACGTGAGGCTTGGTGCCTGTGATGAGTAATGGGTAACAAGCACTAGGTACGACAGCTATTATGAAACTTGACGTTTAATTTTTTAATTTGAAAGCCAAACAGAGCTGCATTCTCAGGTTCTCTGGCAACCCTGAATTATAGACCCGCGTTCAGCCTCTAGCAGCCAGGGAACCCCCCCACGCACACACAGATAAAAGAACAGGACAAGTGGCACCATGGCAAGCTCATTCATTAGTAATAAGAGGGTGAAATAAGTCAACCTCAGAATGCCGGGCACTTGCCGCAGAGGCGACAACCGCCTCCCTGCTCTGCCATGACAGTGCTTGGCAGTGGTGCGTGGGCTGCTGCAGCTGTGCAGTCATGTTCCCCATCTGGCAGTGTGAGCTGAGCAGGGTTAGTCTAGGTTGGTGAGTGGTTGAGAAACCACTCGGAGCTCCTGAGAGGTGAAGTTGGCAGTTCAGTAATTAGTGCTCAGGGCGCTGAGCTGGCTGCTGCGTGTCATTAAAGAGCACCCGGCATTTTCCCCACTCCTAGGAGTACGACCCCCATGTTTCTAGTCAAAATCCCAGCTGAGCCAGTGCATTCCCTCGCAGGCATCCTCGACACTTGGGGCATGGTTTCCTAAGGTGCAAATGGGAGTTAAGAGGCCCAACTCCCCTTGACTCAGTACCTTGAAAAACATCCCCCTTTCTGCCCCAACCAGTTGGCAGTGTTACTGCCCGGCTTTAAGACAGCTGCTTTATCCCGTAGGAGGCTGCATCTCCGTGGCAATTCCTGGAGAGCCATTAGGCATAACTGATGCTAGGCAAGCGTAGCATATTATCCTGACAAAGGCTTATGTAAATGAAATGCCAAGTGGTTTGTCAACTGTGGTTCAGCACAATGAAAATAGCATTGCTAAATAACTTTAATTAAAAAAAGATAAGAACCATTACATAATGATGATAGGAGGGCAGAGACAGACTCAGGAAGTCACAGCCAGTCACCCCGTCTAGACTACGCGCTGTATCGGCGCGTTAAAATCGATTGCTCGGGGATCGATATATCGCGTCTGATCTGGACGGGATATATCGATCCCAGAGCGCGCTTAGATCGATTCCGGAACTCCACCAAAACAAACGGAGTTCCGGAATCGACATGGCGAGCCGCACACATCGATCCCACGCGGTGAAGACGGGTAAGTAAATCGATTTTAGAGATTCGATTTCAGCTACGCTATTCTCGTAGCTGAAATTGCGTATCTAAAATCGATTTTCGCGCGTAGTGTAGATGTGGCCAGTGAGTGAGTACAGCATTTTATCAGCTGAAATTATTGCTCCCTACAAATGAAATTAGCCCAGAGCAAAGACCCTCTTTTCAGGGCTTTAATGGGATGCTTTAGGCTGGCTCTTTGCACAGGGGTGAATTTCATTCAACATTCTGATAGCAGGAAATATAAGAATTAAGGAGAGGACAGACGCATTCATGGGAAAGTCATTTGACTGACCTATAGGAGTCAGAGATGAGAAGGTAATTCTGAGGTTCAGTACCATATGTGTTTGCTCACAATATCTTCAGTTGATGTTGTCCTAGGGAAGCATACGATTCCCCTGGTTCGCAATATTTTGAGATATGCAGAGAAATAAAAATATCTGGAGCAGTTCTCTTCCCTGTGGGTTGGTTTTCAAAACTGAAATGCTACCAACATTTGATTAAATAAATCTTGCATGTGGCAGAATTTTAATAAAAGTTACTTAGATCTGGATAGTGCAAGACAAGTTCCTTCATGGTAAACAGGCTTGCAGGGAAGGGAAGTTGTTAATATTATTCAGAAGATCTTCATGCAGCAGTGGTGGAAATTGAGTTAAGATGTTTGGGTGCTTGAGGGATCTCAGTGGGAAAGGGAAGTTATTCCTTTCACAGATATGAAAGCAGAAACTTGCGCTCTAGCGTCCAGTTCTGACCTTTCCATGCTCTAGCCTTCCCTGTGAGAGGAGACATTTGCATAAAAGAGTAAAATAACATTTGTGATGCAAAAACTTTGTCATTATTATTCTCCAGTAACAGCAAGAATCCACAACCAGATCGGGGCCCAGTTGTGTTGTCCACTGCACAGACAGATAACAAAAGAAAGTCAGTGCCTCATAAATTGTACAGTCGTAGATTTAAGACAAGATTGTGGATGAAATCAACATTTACCAATAAAAATCTAATCCTTCCAAACCTAGGTACACTGCATTAAATCTGTGTGTGTAATCACTCTTATTCTGAATTAAGTGGCCTTAATTTGATTCAAACTTTAAATTCACACCTTTAGTTATTTGGATTAACTTTCCTGACTGTCCCCAAACAGATAAGTCCGTATTCTACATTGGTAACATTGCCTAGTACAAAGGGGCTCTGTTCTTGGCTGAGCTTTGGTTTTACCATAACTCCACAATAAGTTAGAAATTAAAACAAAAAACTATTTTTATGAAAAAAATTTAGGTCAAAGCAGTTTGACCAGCTCTATATAGATGGAAGAAAGCCAGTTTCTGTTTTCGAAATGTGGTAAATAGGATCACAGGAACTGCCAGACTGGATCACATCAAGGGCCCCTAGCCTGGTATCCCATCTGCAACACTGACCAGCACCAGCTGCATCAGAAGAATGTGCCTGAAACTTGCAAAGGTCAGTTTATGGGCTGATCTGTCCATAGTGGAAATTTCTTCCCAACTTTTGTCAGCTGGAGGTTGGTTTGAACTAAGACACAGGAAGGCCCGATCCCATCCCAGACCATGGGTTTGTCTGTTCAGGAAAGATGAATAGAGACTGGAACAGGTGCAGAGAAGGGCTGCTGTGATGACCAGGGGCACAGAGAGGCTATTTTATGTGAGGAGACTCAAAGAGCTTGGCTTGGTTAGCCTAGCAAAGGGAAGGCTGAGAGGGGGGTCTGATCACACTTGATAAATACATCCAGGGGGTACGCCCAAAGAGGGAGAAGCACTAGGGCAATGCTAGCATAGGTACAAATGGGGAACAACTGGCCAGGAACAAATTTAAACTGGAAATTAGAAGGTTTCTGTCTCACAGAGGAGCAACGTTCTGGCTCAACTTTGCACTAGGAGCAACGGGGTCAAACAACCCACCTCATTTTAAGAGGGAGCTCGATACATTTACGAACAGAGTTATACGATGGGGTGGCCTGCAAGACCAGGGTCTTGAGGACCCCAGTGGTCCCTTCCAATCCTTTGTTCCTAAGTCTAGCTACTGTAATTCTGGATATTCTTATTGCCCAAATCAATGGCCAGTTGTTGTTTTTGAACACTGCAAAACACTTGGCTTCAGTATCTTGTGGCAGTGGGATCCACAGGCTAAGTGGGCATTGCCTTATAGGAGAAGTTTCTCCCTTACCTGCGCTGTTAGTGGCTGGTTTATGCCTTGAAACAGGAAGGTTTATAGACCTTCCAAACTTCTGACATTCTTTGTTTGCCTGGGGACATTTTAATCATAACTGGTGTAAATCCGAGTTTGCAGATTTGCCAGCAGAGAGCTCAAAACCCTAATCTGATAAAGCTCCATTGCTGGAGCAGGACAAACGCACTTCTCTCTAAGTGTAAACTGGTCATGAATCAGCCCGCAGTCTTTGCTTGTTCGGTCACCTAACAAAAGGAAATGCCCTGGGTACGGGTAACTGATGATCTTCGGTAGTGGCGCTGTATATCACATCTCCGTTTCACAGACTTTGCTACCTAACTTACGGCCTGCCAAAGTTGAGACATATATTTCCTCTTTCACGCTGTGTGATGAGGATGGTGGTTAATGATGCCCAGTCTCCTTCCACTGAACAAAGCAATTCACAAGCTGCAAGGCAGCGCTGCCAACAGCAGCAATGCAGTGAAGCCGGTTTGCTTGCAGTGACCTTGGAGTTTGGGGAAACATCTATACAGTGAGTGGCCACGAGTCTCGGGTCCTGGGGCAGCAGACTCAGCCTTGTGCTACCCCACTAAAAAATAGCCGTGGAGATGTTGCGGCTGGAGCAGAGCTCAAGCTGTGACACCTGAGGGGGCGGGGGGGGGGGCTTCGCTACCCAGGCTGCAGCATCTGCACGGCTCGTTTTCGCACAAGTCAGCTCACGGTTGTGTAGACGTGCTCTTGAGGCAGAGGGATCTCTGGCTTTACTTACAAGTCTTCCCTTGTGTTAGGACAGAGGATGTGGTTAGTGCTTTGGATGGGGGACCTGGCACATTTCCTGGCACAGATCCCTGCCTGACCCGTCACTGCAGCTCACTGGGCTTTGGCTCCCAGGAGAAAATGGGGCTCATAATCCTTCATTTATTTAAATTGTTAGCACTTTAGGGCAGGGCTGTCCTATGACATGTCCACACAACACCCAGCACAACGAGGTCCTGATCTCAGCTGAGGCCTCCGGTTCTACTATAAAACAAATTAACAACAACAGTGCAACGACAACTTGAATTTAGGAGGTAAAAATACCAGAACATCATAGAGGCATGTGGCTGTGCTGCTACCTGTAGAGTGGAAGGCAAAATCCTGGCACCTCCTTTCAAAACGTGCCCCCGAAGTCATCCAGGAAACATGCAAGAACCAACACCACCCCCTCGTTAATCCTGGCAGATAGTAAATTGCTGCCTCATATCCATCCCCATCACATTAGCATCCAGTCAGGAGGAGTGGCTGTCAGGAAGCAGGATTTAGAAAGACTATGGGAACTCAATCTTTTGCCTTTAATGGAAAAGGCTGGGAGATTTAATCAGCTACTCAGTGTTTGCCTCATTGCTTTACCAGGAAGAAGTTTGACTCTGTCATGCAAACTATTAGATGCTGAGGCTGGATATTAGTTTTCCTGGGTCATCTCTCATAAATTGGATGAATTTCAGAAGGCTTTAAAGTGCTAAACGGGGAGCAGCGTAAGTGCAGCCGGAGCATGTCGATTGCAGGGCATTGCTAATGGGCTCTTTGCTCTTACTGTACACGCTCAGCAGCAAAGCTCACTGGGTGCTGAGGGTGATGGAGTGTACATGGAGGGAGGGGTAAGTGGTCTGTGCAGTGGGACAATGGTCTTACTTGTGGCCTTATTACAATAGGCGCTGTCCAGACCCCGGCCTGGATCGGGGCCCCGTTGGGCCAGGTGCTGCCCAGACCCCGGCCAAGATCAGGGCCCTGTCGGACCGGGCACTGCCCAGACCCCAGCCAGGATCGGGGCCCCGTCGGTCCGGGCGCCCCCCCACACTCCAGCCGAGATCAGGGCCCCATCGCGCCAAGTGCTGCCCAGACCCCGACTGAGATCAGGGCCCCATTGGGCCGGGCGCCACCCAGACCCTGGCCGGGATCAGGGCCCCATTGAGTGGTTTAGGATTCTGTGGAGTTTGAGTTATCAGAGGAGCATGGGACTCCATGGTCAGGCTAAAAAACCCCCCGGTGAGGGACAGGGTGTGGCACAGCCTCTCTCATATCTGTTCTGAGATAAGAAGAAAGCTCCCAGTTCCAGGTCTGCAGCAGTGCTGCTCCTTTCTCTCCAGCACAGAGCATGCTTCCAGAGACTCTTGAATGGGGATTTGATAGCACCTTCTATTTGGTGCCGACTCTTTTATTTTAAGTTAAAGAAGTAACAAGAGAAGCCCTGTTGGGATAAGATGCCAGCATCATTCCAGAACAGGTGGTGCAGCATGCAGGGGAAGGGTCCACAGCGGTGTGAGGTCTTGAGCACTATTGTAATAACAACCTGGCTCCTGTCATCCCTACCAGCACTTGGGGGGGTGAGTAGCTCGGGGGGGTGAGTAGCTCAGTGGTTTGAGCAGTGGTTTCTTAAACCCAGGGCTGTGAGTTCAAGCCTTGAGGGGAGCAGTTGGGGATTGGTCTTGCTCTGAGCAGGGGGTTGGACTAGATGACTTCTAACCCTGATATTCCATAAAGACAGGAAGGACTTTTGCTTTGCTTGTTTTTTGTCATGTTATTTATACCCTCTCCCAGCTCAATTTCCACCTCCTGAGTGTCTTGTTTTATAATGTGTAGAGGGCAACTTCATCTTGGATACAACTGCACTGTGAAATCTCCATCAGAAAAGACATCTGCACCAAATGCAATTAGTTAGCTGTTACATTTGTCCTTTGAGGTGAGATTCACCCCTGAACAAGGGCCCATATACCACTTACGCCCCACTAAGATCTATCCACTGGTTAAGATCATAAAGATAATTAATCTAATCACCTGCATAAACACCCACACATCCCTATTGCTGCAAACCTCGGATGTTTTTATTTTTTGTTTTCTGTTATGCAAGCTCAGTAACATTTTGTCCCCTCCACTAGAGCCCAGAGACACTGGGGTTTGTTTTTGCAGATTTGCAAAGTTAATTTTGCATGTTGAAGAGATGAAAAATGTATGTATGTCTGTTCTTAGCAACTTTGAGCCCAGACGCAGAGATCTCTCTGACTCACTCATTTTTTTCTATTGTGATTATTATGCCGGGCCACTGTCAGACTTTACAACACTGGAAGTGGGAGAATATAAACCAGAGAGTTTGCATCCAAATGTGCTGGGCACAGCTGAACTCCAAAAGGAACCTACCTTGTGTTTTTATCTGATTAAACTGACTAGGCTGTGTTTACTCTTACAGGGGCCCAGAGGACAGAGAGCAATGTTTGACCAAGGCTGCAGCAGCTCCAAGTCACCTGCTTGAACCCAACGACCATCCCCTCAGACTGTGGGTGAACTCTATCTTCTGCACCAGGTTGAATTTCACCTGGAGGGAGGAACATTCCTTTACAATAAAGCCAGCAGAAGCTATGAAAAAACTGACACATTTGAATTTTGTGTCCAATTACCGAGCATAATCCAATTGTTTAAAATGTCTTGTATTGCAGTAGCACCAAGATCAGTGCTGGGCACTGCGAATACAGAGTCGGAGAAGTCCCAGCCCCAGCCCCCAGCCCCAACCACCTGCAGCATAGACAGACGAGACAGGCACAAGGTTCATCAGGTGCACACAGCAGGACAGGGCATAACCCAAGTCACTGCAAACCCAGGCCAAAGCACTACCCACTAGCAAACAGTCAGCAGAAACGTGCCCTCACACAACAGAAAGCTGAGGGGAAGAGGACACAACCCACCTTTTTGTTGTGTGTGTCTACAAGGCTTAGCACGATAAAGTCCTGGTGCAGGATCAGTGAATAAATAACATCTAGGCTGGGAGAGAGACTTTGTATACAAGAACAGTAATACCACTTCACACCACAGCAATGCTCTGCAGCCTCAAGACAATTTATAAACACTAATTAATTCTCACAACATCCCCTCGCCATACAGTCAGATACACTTTTCTTCCCTGCCTCAATTTACAAATGAGGAAACTGAGGCACGAAAGGGCAGCATATTGCCTCACAGCCACCAATGGAGTCAATGTCAGACATAGACTCAGAATGTCTGGATTCCAGGCCGTTCCCCCACCTCTGCCCTCTGGGAGAGTCAGTCCTCTTGCTTATTTGCACACAGAGCAACTAGGACAAGTATTGAACATGCTTAAAGAAATGGGATTTCCAGCAGCAGCAGAACATGTTAGGGAAGATGTTTGCACTGAGACCAGTGGAGCAGATAAGTGAATGAACATGGCATGTACTTCGAGCTAGCTGGAGCGAGCAGACGCTAGTCACCTCCTAGGCCACTAGGATCCAGCTCTTAGTGGGGAGGAGATTTTCTGCATAATCAGGGAGGTGATAATTTTTGCAGTTATGGAAAGTCCAGTAAATCTCTCCAGTCTCCCTGCAGCTCTCCCATTTCTGCTCCAAGGAAAAGCAAGGCAAACTCGTCAGAGAACCTTCAGGGCTTGACAGTAATTTTCAGGTGAAATGTTATTGAATTTCCAAGACCCTGCAGTCATCTTTGGTTTTTAAGCTGGTTCTCATGGATGAGTTAGCTGCACACACAGGGACTTCTACGGCAGCAAATACAATATGCCAGGGGTCAGCAGCACAGCTGTGATGACACCAGCTAAGGATCTGGCCTTATGAGATCAATACAGGAGACCCTCCCCTCTAGTTTGCTTGGGGATGGACGACTGGAGTTAAATGACACCTGATTATGATTTAATTCCAGTAGCACCTAAGAGACCCCAACAGAGGTCAAGGCCCCTTCGTGCTGTACGAGCAGGGGAGAGTGAAAGACCATCGCTACACTCACAGTGCTAGCAATCTAATGCAGGCAGTTCTTCTGTCAGAGGAATGTTTGCCCTCTAGTTGCAATCTGCTGTTAGAAAGGAGAAGGCCACAGAGAAGGGAAGCCATTGGCCCAAGTCAATGGCTAGGAAGAGAACACAGGAAGTCTGCTAGCGCTAGCTGTCCTCGAGCTCATGTGCTAAAAACAGAGCAGTGGCAGGGGTTAGCCGCCCCAAGTATCTGCCCGATGGATACGCAAGGTATGTACACCGGCCAGCTGGCCGCTCACGCGGGCATGGCTCCGTTCCCTTTTCACCGCACTAGCTCAATGAGAGGCAGCAGGAACGTGTGTCCTCAAGGGGGAATTACACCCCCGGTTTGAAATGGAGACATACACAACTTCCTGTCTCTGCCAAGATTTTCATTCATGCCACTGTGAGGCACCTTTGCATTGCCAGAATGATGTAAAGAGCCCTGACTGTATGAGAATCTGGCCAGTTGGGGGCAGCAGGTGGTCTGGGGTTTAGGTCTGATCCAAATGTCATTAGCAGATTGGAGCTGAGGTGCGAACAGGAAGTAAGTGAAGAGGAAAGTGTCAAGAATGTGCATTGTGACACACTACGGAGGCGGGTGGGTCTGTGCATCTCTAGAAACGCATTTCACACTCAAGAGTGCTCTTGCTTCAACTTAATGCTCTGCGACTTACCAGACTGCAAAATTCCCTTCTGCTCTTTGTGAAATGTTATTATTGGGGGGGGGGGGGGGGGGGGGGGGGAGAGGAAGGAAGAGGAGGGAAGAAAATCACCAGAAAAATAATTTCTGCTATTAATGCCTTCTCCAAATGTGTGAACCTAGCGATGCTGCCACATCCGGAAGACGTGGCATGAAATAGCTAAAAATGCAGCTGCCTGTCAAACTCTCAGTTGCTACAACCATGTCCCTTGGGGATCCCAGCACCCAAAACTGTTTTGATAAATTTATCAAGATGGAGCTGCACAGAGAATTATGAGATGCATGCAACAACATTCAAGCGGGGAGAAGGAAAAGGCTTTGCTGTTGGCAAGGAGTGGTTTTTATTAGATAAACAATTCTCAATGACACAAGCACAAATAGAACCCCAGGGCATAGCACTGACATGAAGGAGAAACAAGTGTGGAGTTTGAAGGACAGATTCTCAGGAGCCAAGGCAGATGCAATGGGCAGGGCACAGGGCTAGGACATGGGTGACCTGGGCTCTTTTGCCTGCTCTACTCCTGAGCTGCTGTATGACCTCAGTCAAGGTCACCTCCCTTCTCTGTGCCTCCATTTCCACCATGTCCATTTGGATTGTGAGCTCTCCAGAGCAGGGAATGCCTCTCGCCGTGTTTCAATGCCATGGTTGAGGGTAAGGCTGCTGGGCACCGCTGCTGTGGGAGTATTGCACAGCCTCTAACCTTCTGGTTCTGGGTTCACTCCTCAGTCCTCGCAGCTCCCTGCTAACTGGCCACCCCAAGAGCTCTTCATTATAGCCCTTCGAGCAAAGGTCAGGCAGCCAGGGGCTCCTCACACTGAGCAGATGGATTATAGGGAGGAAGGGAAACAAACAACTAATACCAGCCAGCACATCCGCCTGCTGAAGTGTTACTTTGGTGCCTCTCCATCACCTAAAGCAATACAGAGCTGGCAGCAAATTAGTGCCTGTCACGGAGTCACCGGGCGATGCTCTGGAACTGCTCCCCACAAAGCCAGTCAGGACTTTGGGGAGCCTCCTCTCCCTTGGAGCAGACTTGTTCAAGGCAAGAAGCTCACACGTCTTCACCTCCTGGGTCTCTCCTTGGAGCATTCAGCATCCTCTGCCCCTCCGTGCGCTTCCCACAGCAAGCCCACCCAGCGGGGTCCTGGGGAAGCCACAGGGTCCTGCACCCCCACTTTGCAGTCAGACGTGACTCTCAGCCAGCCAGTAAAACAGAGGTTTATTTGATGACAGGAACATGGTCTAACACAGAGCTTGTAGGTACCGCGAACCAGACCCCTCGGCCGGGTCCACTCTGGGGGGCAGTGAGCCAGATCCCCACATCTGCACTTCACTCCTCGTCCCCAGCCAGTTCCAGACTAACAACCCCCTCCAGTCCCTCCTTTCTGCTAAACCCCTTTCCTGGGCCAGGAGGTCACCTGACCTTTTTGTCTCCAACACCTTCAATTGGCACCTTTGCAGAGGAGGGGCCCAGGCCATCAGTTGCCAGGAGACAGAGTGTAGGCATTTAGGTGCACTGGCCCTTTGCTCTGCAGCAATCACACACCCCTTATTCTACCACCTAGATATTAAGAACTGCACAGGGGACACTGAGGCACCAACACAGTATTCAAAGCAAACATTAAGAACATTTCCAGTTCTTCACAATGCCCACAGCCTGACTTCAAGCAAACTTTCTTCGGAGGATGCCAGATGAGGAACATGCTCGGTAATGTCTCCAGTAGAGAAAAGCTCCATAACAAAAGGAGGAGTGGCAGATGAAAAGCTTTCCACTACCTTCAAAGAGCTGCTGGTGGTTGCATTTGCTTCTCGGGGGCAGGCGAAGATGACAGATTAGAAAGGTGCCTGAGTCTCATTTACGTTCATTGACTCAAACCAAGAGTGGGTTCCCAAGTGGCTGGTGGCTGCACAGACACTCAGGGAGAGGAAATCCCTGCTCCAAAGAGCATACAACTTAAACAGACAAGACAGGGATGGTGAGAGCAGAAACGAAGGACTGAAAGGGGAAGGGCTTGCCCAACATCACAGCTGGATTAGAACTTGGGTGAAATCCTGACCCCACTGAGGTCAATAGGAGCTTTACACACCAGTTTTTATGATCCCCTGTCCATTCTCCACCCACTGAAGCTGCTTCTCCCATGAGAGCAAAGGCTGGATTCCCCAGTGATCTGCACCTCATGCAGCCTCTTGCACCAGAGCAATGCCCTGCCGTTCTGCAGAGCTTTGTATTCACATTCCCTTTTGCCCTGCTGTGACTGCACAGCATACAAGGCAGTGGGGAACTCGGGCTCCCTCTCCCCCACAATGCGTGCATGCATAGCCCTCACCCTGCCCCACTGCTCCGCCATCCTTCTCCCTAGGTGGCAGTTTTCTCTTCCGTGACTGGCTCCAGGCCATGACCCAACCTGCCGAGTGATTTAAACCCAACCTGTGCATTGCTACAAGAGCAACATAAAAAATGGATGTAACATTAGCTTTGCTTTGTTATTCATTTTCTGCATTAATTATTCAGCTGGACTTGTATCTGCTGGACTTGTCTTTGATTTGAGACACTTACAGAGGGAACTTTTCAAAGATTTTTTTCCCCCTGGGATAAAACCCTCACAAAAACTAAACTACTACAGTATGTATAAACATTGCTGCAGGCAGTGAGACTGAAGAGTCGGTCATCACTGGCTGACGGAGTCTTTGAGCTGAGAGGTGCAAAGTCATGTAGAGGGTTTGGGCAGTCAGTCTGGAGTAGGGAGAATTGTCTAGTGGTTACAGCAGTGGACAGGGCCTCATGGGATCCAAGTTCAACTCTTGACACAGCCACAGAGTCCTTGTGTGACCTTGGCGGAATTATTAATGCAATATCAGGTTGCATTAACAGAGGCAAAGCATGCAAGTCATGGGAGGTGTTAGTACCACTCTACTTGGCGCTGTTTAGTCCTCAGCTGGAGTACTGGGTGCAGTTTTGGTCACCAATGTATAGAAAGGATGGAGAGAAACTGGAAAGGATCCAGAGGCAAGCAACAAAGATGATCAAAGGAATGGAACACAAGCCATGTGAGCAAAAGCTGAAGGAACTGGGCATGTTTAGTTTGGAAAAGAGATTAAGCAGGGACATGATAGTGGTCTTCAGATACTTGAAAGGTGCCACAAAAAGATGGAGAAATGTTTCTCTCGCTCGTGCCACGGAGGGCAGGAGAAGGGGCCTGGGTTCAAACCACAGCTCAGCCGATTTAGATAAAAACTTCCTAAGTGTGGGACCAATAGGACAGTGGAACAGACTGGGCAGGGAGGCTATGGAAACTCCTTCGCTGGAGGTCCCCAGGAGGAGGCTGCCTCCCATTGAGTTATTTGCCACATGCAGGTCCCAGCCTTGCTAATGTGGCCAGTACTGTTCCATGCTATTTATGTCCCGATATTGCTAGTGGGTTTCAGGTCAGTCACTGAGGTCAGTGCCCAAGGCTGTTCTGCAGTTATGGAAAAGGGAATGTTTCTATGAGGGAAGGATTGGGACTCCAGGTTCTCCACTGACCTGCATGCTGCGCAGTCACGCCAGTGCAAAACAACACTAAGTCAGAATGGCAGCGTCTCACAGTCACTTTGCGCTGGTGTCAGCGATAGCAGAAGGTGCAGGGGAAATTGGGCAGCTGGACTCTCTCTCAAGAAGAATTAGCTGCATTTCGTTTCACTGGGAGATTTGTAGGCTTAGTTTGAGCTGTTTCCGACACGGTTGCAGAGACTTTTCCTTATCAAACGCCCACCTTCTAGACCAGGGTGCCTTTGGTGCAGAACAGCAACACACTGAACGGCCGATGTCATTTCTGAACTGGTCTCACAAGGAATGTCCAAGGTTCTAAGACAGCTCTAACCCTCTCCCTGCTATGACCCTGTCTTGCTGCAAACACCCCAGATCAGCCCAGCATGGAAGGATCTGTGTACGGCCTAGTAAACAGGGCACTGAGCTAGGACTGTCCAGTGGGTCGTGGATGGGGAAAGTGACAGATTATCCCCATGTTACATGTGGGAAGCAGGGACTTGCCTGAGGTCACACTGGGAGACCGCCACAGGGCCGGGAATTGAAGCCTGGTCGCCTGACGCCTAGTGCAGTATGTTGGGCACCAGGACACCCTTTCCTCTGGCTGGTGGCATCAGCTCTGCAGCCACCGCAGGGTGCCATTATGCACCAGTGGAGATTTAGGCAGATGAGCCTGACTGTACTTTGGACATTTTCCTATCATCACCATAGGCCCTAGATAGATGCCCTATTGTGAGAGATGCTGCAGAGACAGTGAGGGACATTCCCTGCCCCTTCCCCTGCAATCTAAATAGACAAGGGGTGGGGAGGGGAAAACAGGGGTGAAGTGACTTTCCTAAGGTCACTCAGCACATCGGGGCAGTGCTGGGACTAGGACTGAGATCTCCTGGCTCCCAGTCCAGTGCCCCAGAGGAATACCTCCCCCTTGTGACCTAATGCTTCTTGCTGCTCACCGGCACAGGGGTGCCTAAGGGCTACAGGGATCCCCTGGGTCTGGTATTTACATCCTAGGTCACCAGAGTGTCCCTTGATGTCTGTGCTGAAAGCCTGTGTCACACCGATCATTGTTGTGAAATATATATATGGATAATATGTAAGCAGATACACACACACACACACAATTATATTCTTAAACCTTCAAGTTAATGGCAGGTCACCCAGCAGCATATGCCTGAAGAAATAGCCTACAGGAGATAGGGACACGTATCTCCCTGGCTGACCATGGTGTGTCTTACAATGGGAGTCTATCCGCAGAGTCAAATGCTAATGAAGAGATCTCCAAGACTGAAGGAGAAGAAATTAACGGGAAGAGGTGAACAGCGAGGGGAGGGAGGCCCCGTTTAGAGGTGAAGAACAAAAGACTGATTTAATATCTCTAGGGGTGCAGAGAGATGCCCTGGGATCCTTCCTCCGGGGATCCAAGCTGCTAGCAGGCTGAGGGTCTCAGCCATTCTGGCAGGAAAACGCTGAGAGAAGGATGCTGGGGTGAGCAGCTCCTTGTTAGACAAGAACACACTTTTTAGCAGAGTTTGGGCTCCAGAATCCATGTTATGATTGGATTTTATATATAACACTTTGTTGATGGTATTTCTGCTTGCTGTCATTTGAATCTCTGTCCTGTGCTACACAAATGTATCCTCGCTTTCTCTAGAAACAGCTCCAAGTGCTGGGTGGGGTCTAAGGTATATCTCGCCCACTGTGGAGCACTGTTGTCACAGCTCCTTACTCAGATCTGAATTTTAGAGTTCAGAAAATGAGATGCTAGCAGGAAACCCCCAAGCTTAATTACCAGCTTAGATCTGATAGCGCTGCCACCAGCCAGGAATTCCAGTGCCTGGCTCACTCTGGTCTCCCCAAAACCTTCCCTGGGGGAACGCAAGACTCAGATGCCCTGAGTCTCACAACAAAGGGAAACAACTCCCTCCCCTTGTCTCCTCGTTACTTTCTCCAGGCTTTCCTCCTGGATGGCCCTGGACGATCACCCTGTTTCAATTCCTTGAAATGCAAACAGAGAGATCAGGTTTCTCTCACCCTCACTCAGAGTCCTGCAAATGCAAGCTTTGTAACTCTAACCAAAGAGATTTTCTCTTCCCCCGTCTTCTTCCTCCCACCAATTCCTGGTGCACTGCAGACTCAATCCCTTGAGCCCTCACTAGGAAAAAGTCCAACAGGTCTTAAAAGAAAGCTTTATATAAAAAGAAAGAAAAAGACATAAAAATGGTCTCTGTATCAAGGTGACAATATACAGGGTTATTGGCTTAAAGAAAAAGGAATAAACAGCCTTATCCCAAAAGAAACAATTTAAAACATTCCAGCAAACTACACACATGTAAATACAAAAACAATATAGCCTATTGTCTTTCTACCTTTGTACTCACAGCCTGGAAATAGAGAATTAGAAAGCCTGGAGATAGAGAGATCACTCTCAGAGCCAAGGAGAGCAACAGAACGAGACAAAGAACACACACCCAAAACTTCCCTCCCTTGAGATTTGAAAAATCTTGTTTCCTGATTGGTCCTCTGGTCAGGTGTTTGGTTCCCTTCGTTAACCCTTTACAGGTAAAAGAAACATTAACCCTTAGCTATCTGTTTATGACACCTGTTCCTTGGGGAACAGCAGGCCTAGTAATTCTGTGAATGTCCAGTGGCTCGGGGATGCTTGGAGTACTAGGGGAGTGGACTGCTCCTGTCACTAACCTGCAGAAAGACAGCAAAGCCTAGAGTGAAGGGCATGGCTGGGACAATCAGGGAACTGACCTCTGGCAGGCTCAGACTAGACTTCCATAGGCTAAAGGCAGGTGGTGGCAAGGTTCCTCCCAACCCTTGGTACCCCCAGAAGTCTGACACCCCTATCATGCAAAGCCAGTGCATGCGAGCATCCTGCTGTGAGATGCCCCAGGGTGCACACCTGCACGTACCCAGAAGTTCCTGTTTAGGAAATCATTTCCAGAGTTTTCCAATGATTCATACAAAACCCACTGCTTTAATTTATTCCTGGGTGCCTGGCTGACTCGCTCTCATTAACACATACAACAGCCTCCCCGTTGGCCTTGCCCTATCTGCACACCCCCGCCTGGGCCTCTCTGCTTCCCTTCTGCCAACTGCAATTTAAGTGGATGTGGGTTTTTTCCCCCCCTCTGGCTACAACTCAGATAATTAGAATCACACACAGCCATGGAGAGGAGCTGCTTCTGATGAAGTCAAGCTTGCAAAATGTTGGGAAGAAGGAAAAAGAAAGCAAAATCCCACTCAGGCAAGGTTTCCCTGAGCCCCTGGAAAAGCAGCCAAGGGCAAGGAAAGAGTTCACGCTCTTGGGGATGAGGGATGGGTTCTTAGGGTAGTGACACTGCTGTCAGGGAAGGGAGTTACAGCAGAGGGAAACTGGTGTAAGAATGAAATTCACTCACAACCAGACAGGTTAGCACAAGGACTAGGTCATTCGGCCCAAAAGGAAGTTTTCAGTGAAACAAGTTGAAGAGATTTTTTGAAAAAATGTTATTTTGAGTTGTCCCAAAACTAATTTTATTTTTCAGAACTGCCACTGAACCAAAGATCCATTATTCACACAGCTCTGATGTTTGCAATAGAAGCAATATTCCTCTCAGATGTGGGCTGGCTCACGGCCTCTCCAATCACCAGAGATTTCCCCTAAAATTCCCATTCCTTATCCCCATACACCCCGCCTTGGGCACTGCTGCAGCGCCTGCCCCATGATGTTCTCATTAGGTCAGCGGCTAGGGTCCATCACAAGGCTGCAGGACACCCAGAGGCCTGTGTCCAGAGAGAGGCGTTTGCTCCACTGGACACGTCATGGAGTGCACATGCTCCTACACTGGGGAGGGGGGGCAGGGGGGACGCAGGCTGCAGCTGGAGCAACAGCTCAGATCTGTCCCAGTCCTGTCCAGAGGAATTAACTGCACATTAGTGCCTCTGAATCAGCAACCGCCTGAAGGGTGGTTCTGCTTTTCCTCACACTGCCTGGCTGAGCTCTGTGCGAAGTAGAGCAGGGATCTACTCAGGAGACTCGCAGAGGGCTTCAGAGATGAGTGAGTGTGTGCCCTCACTGAGTCCCGTGCAAAGCAGGCCTGCTGTACTGCACAGGCATGAGACAGCGTCCAGTTAGATAGGCCCAGAGCCCTCCACCAAGCCTCCGTCTTACACTGCAGAAGCCACCAGAACCTAGCAGCACTGCAGGTGTATAAATAGCTTGGCCCCATACATTTGCATATGGCTAGTAAACACATTTACGTGGAAACCAGCTTCATCTGTGGGATTTCCTCCCATCCTTAATTCTGCATAGAAAGCACAGACTCCACCTCCACCGGCACAATGCTGTCTCAGCGGCATGCACACCCTTGGCACCGGCACGAATGGCTGCCCCAGGTGCCAGGAACAGAGAATCGGCGCACAGCAGGTGCAGACGCTCACCATTCCCATCTACTGGTGTTTTACCTCCACTTTGCACCACACCCTTCCTGCTACTCCACAACAATAGCCCACGTTTCAGAACTGCTTGACCAGATTCTGGGCTTCAGTGCAGCTGCTTTGTGCCATGGCTCTGGTGGCTTTTGGGCCTGTCACTGGCTGACAGGATCACCCCACTGTTAGGGTTGCCAGGTGTCCGGTTTTCAACCAGAACACCTAAAACCATTAAAAGTCCTGTCAACGACACAACAGGGCTAAGGCAGGCTCGCGGAAGCAGCAGCATGTCCTCATTCCTGCTGCTACACATAGGGGCAGCCAGGGGACTCCACGTGCTGCCCCCACCCCAAGTGCCAACTCCGCAGTGCCCATTGGCTGGGAACTGTGGCCAGTGGGAGCTGTGGTGGTGACAGCTGCAGATGGGGCAGCATGCAGACCGCCTGGCCGCACCTCCACATAGGAGCTGGAGAGGGACATGCCACTGCTTCGGGGAGCCATCTGAGGTAAGCGCCACCCGTAACCTGCACCCCTGATCCTCCCCCCCATGCCCCTATCCCAGCTCTGATCCCCCTCCCACCCTCCAAACCCCTCGATTCTAGCCCAGAGCCTCCTCCTGCACCCCAAATCCCTCATCCTTGGCTCCACACCAGAGCCTGCACCCCCAACTGGAGCCCTCACCCCCTCCAACCCCACCCCCTCCCTCACCCTGAACCTCTCATTTCTAGCCCCACCTTGGAATCCACACCTCTAGCCCAGAGCTCATACCCCTCCCACACCCCAACCTCCTGCCTCAGCCCAGAGCCCCCTCCCATATTTCGAACCCCTTGGCTCCACCTCCCAGCCTGGAGACCCCAATGCACCCCAACCCTCATCCCTGGCCCCACCCAAATGAGTGAGTGAGTGAGGGTGAGGAGAGTGAGCAAGAGAGGGAGGGGGATGGAGTGAGAGATTATGGGCCTTGGAGAAGAGGCGGGGCCTCAGAGGAGGGGCAGGGCAAGGGTGTTTGGTTTTGTGTGAGCAGAAAGTTGGCAACCTTACCCAGTGTGGAGAGTTCTCTGGATGCACAGAGCAACCTGCACTCAACCCCCACTCCCCGATGGCTTTGTAGGGGACATGGCCACAGCTCCCCTGCAGCTCTAGCTGTCTTACTGGCCCCTTTGTTATTTGCCATGGAACCGGTTCTTCAGCAGGCGCTCAGTGGGCATAGATGCAGCCAGACTTTTCCCTGGGGGCTCCAATGGGTGAATTTCCCCTCTGGGCAGAGATGGGCCACAGCATCATTTAAACCCTCTGACTTCCAGGCCCTGCTGGAAATGACCAGTTGGAGCAATTTCAGAGCTGCCTCCTGTACTACCTGCGAGTCCGCAGCCCCTGCTGCGTTGGAAGTGGCAAGGAGAAAGCATTGAGATCCAGCCTCAAGCCCAGAGGTCGACCACCTTTCAGAGGTGGGGTGCTGAGTCTTCATTTATTCACACTAATTTAAGGTTTCCCATGCCAGTTATACATGTTAACGTTTTTAGAAGGTCTCTTTCTATAAGTCTATAATATATAACTAAACTATTGTTGTATGTAAAGGAAATAAGGTTTTTAAAATGTTTAAGAAGCTTCATTTAAAATTAAATTAAAATGCAGAGCCCCCTGGACTGGTGGCCAGGACCCTGGCAGTGTGAGTGCCACTGAAAATCAGCTCGCGTGCCGCCTTCGGCACGCTTGCCATAGGTTGCCTGCCCCTGCTATAGCTGCTACCTGCTTCTGGGTCAGCTCATTAGCTGGAGCTGCCTCCCTCCCTCCCAACAAATGGGGAGAAAGGTGTGAAACTTTGCAACCTGCAACTGTGGATAGAATGAGCCTCTAGATTCCATCATGCCAGTAGCAGCCGCGGCGCTCAGCACAGAACTGGCACCGATGTCTGGCTGCTAGTCTTAGAGCACAAGATTGGACTACCTGAGCTCGCCCCGTGTGGCATGTCAGAGACACACAACACCACAAGGAAAACTGAGTTAATTTACAGTCCCAACTCCGAGCGCTTTATGGTGCAATTACAACACATCACAGCATAAATACTGTGCATACCAGCATAAATTACAAGAACCTTTCCAAGCCTGGAGCAATCTTTTGCTCTTTTGGAAAGAAGAGTTTTCTGGAGCCGCCTTCTGTTATCTTGCAGCTCTTAAAACCCTACAGCTAGGGGATGGTTTTGCTGGTAGACGTGAGAACTGGAGTGTGGTGGATGTTTTCCATACAAGGTGTTTTTCAGGACAGTTTTTACCTGGAAATGTCTGAATACCTGGCCCTAGGTTTTACACTAACAACAAGAGGAATCAGCCATTGGAAAGGTGCATGGTGAATTCCCCACCACCTGGAATCTTTAAATCAAGACCAAGCAGCTTTCCAAAAGAGCCACACTAGGTCCTCTGGAAGGGCTGGGCTGGAGGCAGGAACCCGTGGGTGAAGTTTGGGAGGAGCCCTGCTGTGTCAGGGCATGAGCGTCCATCGACCGATTGGGGTCTGGGGCTGCTCCCTGGGGGATGGCTATCCCATCACTGCGGGGTTTTGTGCACCTTCCTCTAGAGAGCTGTTGGTTCTGGCCCCTGCTGGAGATGGGAGCTCTGCGCTTGTCTAGTAATTCCTACGCTGCAGGGAGAAACCTGCTCTTTGTTCTCTCTGCCTGTACAGAGAACCAGTCCCCAGAGTCAGCAGGACAGCACCCAGCTCCCATCTCAAAGGCCTGTGACATTTCACTCCCTCCCTCCGTGTCTGCCCACATCGCAGCATCAAATTAAACGTTAATCAGCAGCCTCCCCAGCCGATGGTGTGAGGCAGGCAGCTGTCAGGAGAGTCCACTCCTGCAGCAGCTGCGGACAGCACAGGTTTCCTGACCCATCACTGCCCAGGAGGCAGAGTCTCCCACGTGGAGCTGCACAGGGCAGCACCAGCCTCTGGGATCATCCCCTGATCCAGCCGTGCTTCCAGGTCACATCCTGCACTCAGGAAGCAGCTGGGGTCTGTAGCCATCTGGAGCATCTCCCGCCCCTGAGATCAGCAGCTCGTGGGGCCATCTCTGGGTTCTGCTTCCCTTCTTCTGATTCGTATCCCACCTCTGGCCCATGGTGCCCAGCGCGATCTGACCAACCGCAGCATATCCCATCTCTCTTCCTCATCTGTGCCCCTCCCCGAGATCCCCACTCAGACTGACACACAGGGCGGGGGGGAGGGTAGCTGAGAGAAGCAGCTGAGTCCTCAGCCTGTGCATGGGAGTGGGAGTCCTGGCCACTGCACAGATCCCCTCCTGCTCACTTTCAAGCCATGCCTGTCACTTTCCCAGGGAGCTGCCTCCTTAAAAAATCTCCCACTGTCACAGCAATCGTCTCCGACTGAAGAGGCACTAGGAATTCATGGCCCATGAGGCTGTGACATTTCATTGCCAAGGAGGATGGGAAAATATCACTGCTCAGAACCCCCATTCCCCCCTACCCCACAGACTGCTGCAGCCCCCTCCTTCTGACCCAGGGCCTCCGCCTCGGGGCTTTCTGCCAGAGAACATGCTGGGAGAGCCCAGTGGGCCAGCTAGCCCTGTGTCCTGGCTCTGCCAATGGCTGACGGAATAGAGCCATTTTTCAGTAATCCGTCCTGTCATCTGGGCCCAGCTTCTGGAAGTCAGACGTTTAGGGACACCCCTTACGGTTGGTTTTAAGCCCACTGCCTATCATTTTATCAGCTGGTTCTTGTGTTACATGAAGGGGTAAATAACACTTCCCTATTCACTTTCACCACACCATCCATGATTTTATAGCCCTCTGTCATATTGCTCCTTGGTCATCACTTTTCTAAACTGAACAGTCCAAATCTTTTTAATTTCTCCTCATACGGAAGGTGTTCCCAGTGGCAGCTCTAGAAATTTTGCTGACCCAAGCATGGTGGCATGCCGTGTGGGGTCGCTATGCCGGCCGCCGCAAGGGCAGCAGGTGGCTCCGGTGGACCTCCCACAGGCGTGCCTGAGGAGGGTCCCCTGGACCCGCAGCTTTGGTGGACTGCAGGAGGTCCACCAGAGCCGCCTGCCGCCCTCCCAGCGGCCGGCATAGCGTCCCCCGCGGCATGCCGCCCCAAACATGCATTTGGCATGCTGGGGCCTGGAGCCGCCCCCCATTGTTCCAAACCCCTAATAGTTTTTGCTGCCCTTCTCGGCACCTTTTCCAATTCTAATGCATCTTTTCTGAGAGGACGTGACCAGAACTGCAGGCAGTATTCAAGGTGTGGGCATGCCATGAATGTATGTAGAGGCAATATGATATTTTTCTTTTTATCTATCCCTTTCTTAATGGTTCCTAACAGTCTGTTTGCTTTTTTGACTGATGCTGCACATTAAGCAAATATTTTTAGAGAACTATCCATGATGACGCCAATATCTTTCTTGTGTGGTCACAGCTAATCTAGGCCCCATCAGTTTGGATGTATAGTTGGGATTAGTTTTGTCAATGTGCACTACCCTGCACTTATCACTGCTGAATTTCATTTGCCATTTTGTCACCCAAGAGAGACAAGGCAGGTGAGCTAATACCTTTTACTGGACCAACTTCTGTTGGTGAAAGAAACTTTTGCGCTTGCACTGAGCTCTTCTTCAGGTCATCCAGTGTAGTGAGATCCCTTCTTAACTGGCTTGAGTAATTTAGTACCACCTGCAAAGTTTTCCATCTCACTGTTCACCCACTTTTCCAGATCATTTATGAATATTTTGAGCAGCACAACTCCAACAGAAATCTGTGAAGGACCCCGGCACGGCTATCTATGTCTCTGTTGTGAAAACAGACCATTTCCCCAGAACCAGCCTGAGCCCTGTTAGGGATGATCAGAACGTGCTCTCCATGTCCTGGCGAGGGAAATGGGATCTGAGCTTGGCTGGAAATGTTAGTTCCTGACATCATCTGTGCAAGATCTTTGGAGACTGGCTTTACTGGGCAGGGTGAGAGGCGCTTTGCACAGACATGCCTCGCCAGAGACAGAGAGAAAAGGACCGTGCACAGGTTCTCTCTTCTGTAAAGGGGCTGATGATTTTTCCCTACAGGCCCTTTTAAAACAAGAGGGGGATAAGGGAGTGGAAGGTCATGCTGTACCTTCGATCACGTGCTGCTTGGAAGTCTGGCAGTTGCTGAGATAGTTCCAAGAGCAGCAGCATTTGTGTTTCTTGTGGCGTGTTTCTTAGGTTACACTGCAATAAAACACCCATGTCTGGCCCAACTCAGCTGCCCAGGGCTCATGGGGCGCGGGTTGCGGGGCTATGAAATTGCGATGTAGAAGTTCAGGTTTTAGCTGGAGCCTGGCCTCTGGGATCCTCACGGGGTCCCAGAACTCAGGCTTCAGCTGAAACCTAATCACCTGCACTTCAATTGTATAGTCCTGCAGGCCGAGCCTGGGTCAGCTGATTTATTATATTGCACTGCAGACACATCCTTAGTGGTAGGTCAGGGCTGGGAGGCCAGACTGCTGGGCTCCAATCCCAGCTCTGGCAGGCAGCTGGGTCTAGTGGTTAGAGCAGGGGCTGAGACATTGATATTCACCTGCCTCTGAATCTATGCCAGCAAAGCTTTATGAGATGCTGGACTGGCAATGAGCAGTAAGAGGGAACTCATGCAGCCCTGACTTCTGGAGAGGCAGAGTGGTTTCATCAGCAGTTCTTAAAAGTAGTGATGAGGTTTTCTAAGCCAGGAGAACAGCTGGGTTTTATTTAATACTCACAGCCCAGGCTTCAACTTAACCACCACTCCCCAGAGTGATTCCTTGTGGAAAAGGGTATGCCAGCCTCAGAGCAGGGGGGGTAGAGGGAATCACTTTTATTTAGCCACCTACCCATCATCCCTAGGGGGAGGTAGGAGGTGCGCGTATGTTTCTGGTTGCGTAGTACTTCAGTTCCTCTGCTAATGGCAGCATTCTGCTCCCTGGGTTCTCACTGAGGGGCATGTGGCCACCTCCCTTCTGTCTTCAGTCAAATGGAGGCATTTAAATGGCATGGAGTTAACGCGTTTTAGTGAATGCAAACCTCCCAATCAGCCACCTGGCTCAGAAAGGTTCTTTCCACACATCGCTCCAGCAGCAATCTCTACAAGCATCTCTTGCCAATGCTCCCAGAGCCTGGGGTCCAGAACCTTTCCCTCCTGAAAGACGGGATCGCAAGGTGGGGAAAAGGATGAGACCCACTGATCTCTATTCAGGTTCTCATGTCGTGCCCGGCGCCATTGGGTCGGAGCCCCTGCTGGTCCATACCTGAGCTGTGAGCTTTTCTGTACCCACAGGTCAGAGTAGCACAGGCTGTGTGTGTCTTTACACATCTTTCAATTGTGGGAAGTGAACTGGCAGTGCTGCGGCTCCAAGCTGTGCATTCGGCAATGTATGAGCCTTGCAAAAGCAGCGACGGTCTCACCTGACGTGCATGCTTGGGCTGATGGGATAATAGAGGGAGCTTGGTCATGCATGCAGACCAGGGCTGCTGCGACAGCAGGGCTGTTTCCTTTAGAATAATCAGCACAGCTAGATTTGCAGAAATTGACACAGCTGGCGCTCTCCTTGAGTCAACAGTCCCCCCATCATGGGGTGGTGCAGTGCAGCCATTAGCATTAACTAAGCTTCCCAGCGAGCCATCAGGCTCAGAAAGATTCTTTCCAGACGTCGCTCCAGCATCTATCTCAATGTCTGACCAGCAAGCGTTTTCAGACGGGGCACGGCGCTCTCAGCAAGCGTCTCTTGAGAATGTTCCAAGGACAGCCCATTTACACACTGATCGATGTGAGACCTGGGCAGGAAGGCCCAGGACTGTGAACCTC
Source organism: Chelonoidis abingdonii (assembly GCF_003597395.2). NCBI lineage: Eukaryota > Metazoa > Chordata > Testudines > Testudinidae > Chelonoidis > Chelonoidis abingdonii. The sequence goes on from NC_133779.1 coordinate 521,214, forward strand.
TGAGTCACTCATCAAGCTGCATCTCTCTTGGCATTAATATTTAATAGAACAAGGGATGGGGCAGCTGAGATTTACTTCTGTGAGTAGAAAGACCAGCGTCTGCCTGTTTTTTAATAAAACCCTCAACTCTCCACCAGCACGCATGGTGAAGGACACCCACATGGCAGGTGAGAGTTACCATTCATTGAGCCGCTGACTCCTAGAATTCCGAGGCCAGAAGAGCCCATCACCACCTAGTCTAACCTCCTGCATAACCCAGGCCAGAATCTCACCGTGGGGCACCTGCACTGAGCCAACCACCTGTCATTCTGCCTTTTAGAAGGATGCCCAGAGTAACATTTTTCCCTACGATTCTGTAGCTGTTCTTGCATGATGCTCCCTGTAGCATCTGCACCTCTTTTAAGAGTGGATCAAGAGCCATCATGCCTAACGTGCATCATGTGCTGTTTGTGCTTTCCTCCTCTCCCTGCGGGGGAGACACACACACGGCGGGTGTCTTGCCTTGGTAGGGTTTTGTTAAATACACCTGTCACCATGTAGGTCTGTTAGAGATGGCAAGGCCAAAGAACTGCGCCTTGCACTGGGAGTGGAAGGCAGTGAGGTTTGCGATGGTCCTTAGTTCCTGGGGGAGTTAATTTCACAACCTCAGACTGGCTCCAAAAGTCTCTTAGCGACTCTGTTTTTAAGAGTGACTTGAGCACTGTGGTGCTTTGGATAATTTTACCCTCAATCTTGATTTAAAGACTCCAAGTAATGGAGAAGCCACCATACTCTTTGGGGAACACAGTTCCAGCTCACTGAGATATTTGCTGCTTGTTCCAACTTCATCTTCCTACTTCTGGCCCTTTGCTCTCAGAAATCCCCGTGGGGGGTAGGGGGGGCTTGTTGGCCAAGGTGACACAGCAAAGCAGTCTGCAAACACCACAGAGCTTTGCAGAGACGAAACAACCAAACTTCCACTCCCCTGCAGAGTCAGATTCCACCAAAAAGGAAAATGCAACCATAATTTTTACTCAAATATATTTCATCTTCTGGCAGGCCAGCACTACAGACAACTGTTTAGAATGCCCCCATGTCTGTGAGACAATGTCAATCTGTTTTATTATCTCATTATCTTCCTGCTGACTGCTCTATGCAAGAGTGAGAGTTGGCAGAGGCGGCCAGCGCGGACTAGCACATGAGCCTTTCCCAAGTAGACGAGTGAGTGAGTTTAACAGATTTTAACCAGACAGAAGGTTTTAAGCCAAGCAGAGACATGCCACCCCCCTTGCTCAGCCTGTAATAAAACCCAGCCCCTAAATCTAGTGCAGCAGCTGCCTGTTCCCAAGCGTTTGTCTACACAGATCTGCATATGTGTGGACTCTGATTTCAGCATCAGTTAAACTTGCTCCTAACTGTCTGAAGCTAAACTGAACTAGGAATGTCAATGCAGCCTCATTGTTATTGTACATTGCAGAACACCCCGCAGTGCAGGACAAAGAGATGGTCTTTTCCCCAAAGAGCTCAGGCTGTAATGGCTGGATCCACGAAGGAATTTAGGTGCCTAGTTGCCATTTTAGGTACTTATGTCCAAAATGTAGGTCCTCAAAAGCCCTCCTCAGCTTCCACTTAATCCTGTAGGTGCCGAAGTTCCCAAAGTGCTGGGTCCACAACGGGGACTTAGGAGTTAGATGTTTCAATGCTGAGTCCAAGCTCTAGCTTCAATGGCTTTGCCCACCCATTATCATAAGTCTCCTGACGTCTGGAGTTTCCTAAAGGCTTTGGCTGCTGAGATCTGTCACCTGAGCCTCTCTTGGCTTTCGTTTAAAACATTGAAGTTACATTTAATTAGAAATAGGTGCACGTGTTGAAATTGTGTATAATTAGCCAATGATTTTTTAACACGCTGGTTGGCAGTGTTGCTTAAGCAGCTGTGTAACACCACATTTGACATTAAAACAATGCAGCTCCGCATGTTGACAGACACTCAGGCTTTGTCTCCACTGGAGAAGCAACTGAGAAGGACTGGTGAGTTTTCTCGTTAACACGCTCTGCATTCAGACACCAGTGCAATGCAGCTGCCACGCTGTCAAATGTAGCTCAGGACGCTAGTTGCTTTGTCTCACGCTCTGCCAACACCCAGCTATGTCTACATTGCAGCCAATGTCAGCAAAACCTGCGTTGCTCACGGGGGTGACTATTGTGCACACAGCGCTATGTTGGTGGGAGACGCTCTCCCAGTAGCTTCTGCCACTCAGGGAGGTGGGTTTTTATGCCGACGGGGGAGCTCTCTCCCATCTGCATAGAATGTCCTCACCAGACGTGCTGCAGTGGCACAGCTGTATCAGAACAGCTGCAGCACTGTATGAACAGACATGGCCCCAGTCACAACCGATTGGTCAGCAGATGGTGGCCCACCAATTCTTTCCCACAAGCCTCCGGGGCACCCCGTTCTCCCGTGTCCTACCTAGCTTCATACCCTTGCACTGTCCCCTCACTACACAGCACCTAGCTTCATATGCCTCTGCGCTGCATTCTCAGACGCTGAATTAGACAGCTCCCTGTTCCTCTCTGATCACCCATGAGCTGCTTTATAGAGGACCACAGCTCCATGAGCCTGATCCTTCTCACCTGGGCCAGGGAAGGGAAGCCACCTGGGACACGAGTCTGCTGAACAAAGTGGGCGCGAAATGCTATTAAATTGTCTGCACAGGTTCAACTGGTAAGAGGTTAAACTGCTAACAAGGGGCTGCGTAGATCACGTACTTCAGGTTAAGACAGTCTTGTTTCAGGGGGATAGGTTTAATGTAAATTGAAATCAGAGTGTCCACAGAGGGGTGTGCACTGGTTCAACTAAAGCTGTTTCAAAACTGATTTACATTAAACAGGTGCCACTTACTGCATGTGAACAAGGCCCCATCTGCCCTGCCGCTGGGAGCAGGTGTCCCAGCCAGGCTCGACAGACTCACGCAAGCAGGGCTCGGGGTAGGGTGCTAAAGATACCAGTGTGGACGTTGCAGCTTGGGGGGGGGGGGGCGGGTCTGAGAGTCCACAAGGCTCCTGTTAGTATGCTAGCACCAGTCTCTCTATCCAGGCTGAGTCGCTCACTGCCAGCTGCAGTGCAGTGCGGGAAGGGCAACATGTGATCTGGCCTGGGATCGCCAATAATCGCAAGGCCTGCACTTAATCTTCCCTCTGGAACCAGAGAGATGAGAGCCAGCCTCTGACTCCCCAGAATCACATCCTCCAGCGCTTGGGCACTTCTCACGGTCCCACAGCCAAGCCCTGACTTGGCTCAGGTTGGCCAAGCAAAGCGGAAGCAAGAGGAGCTGACTGAAGTGCACTGAATTGGAAATGATTGCTGCAGTGCTGGGCAGACAGGGGCATCTCTCTCTCCCTACACACCCTCCCTCAGAGCCAGGACTCCTGGGTTCCATTCCTGGTGGGGGGTAGTGGTTAGAGCAGGAGGCTGGGAGCCAGGACTCCTGAGTTCCGTTCCCAGCAGGGGGATAGTGGTTAGGGCTGGGATGCACACAAGGTTTCTACCTCCAAACATCACTGAACACCTGGTCTTCATCTTCTGGTCCCCATGCAGCACATTCCCACTTTATAGGCCATTCTGTTAAATCAACAACACACAAGATATTTTTCATCTTCACTTCACTGGCACATCAATGATTTCTTTCTCCTTCCCCTCTGAGAACACCCTGGCCTCTGATGTATCTTGTTTTCTTTTCTTGGCTAGCATATATTTTCAGAAAAACTGAACAATGCTAAGGATTTGTTTTGTCTTATTAACATGTATTGTGGTTCTGATTCTTCATTTATGCACATCTTTGGAGCGCTGTAGATACAGCTAGTGTGTGGGCTTGGATACCAACACAACCTTCCCCTTGTGTGCACATCTCCTCCCCTGGTTACTCACGCTATCAGGCCTAAATGCACCCCTCTCATGGTGCCTGACCTCCTAACTAGTCAAAGTTAGAGCCAGGAAGAGAACCCAGGTGTCCTGTCTCCTTGTGTCCCTTGCTCCAAACTCCTGCTCCCCACTCAGTCCCAGAAACAGAACCCAGGAGTCCGGACTCTCTCTTTGCCTGTTCTAATGCCCTCACCGGCTGTAAAATAAGGCGTTAGCAAATCTGCTTCCCCACCATTCCCCCAGCCCCGTCCATCTCTCAATGCTTCTCACCAGGCCAGTCACTCTCACCTTTTCGGCAACTGGCGAATAATTTTTCCAGCTGCCTGTGGCTGGAGAGGACACGTCTGCACTGCCAAGGGAAGTGGGCTGGCAGTTCATGTAGACATATCCAAAGTAGCTTTGATCGAGCTAGCTCAAGTACCCATAGCAGGGTTGCCAGACACACTCTGCTCACCCAGGACCCAGGGTACACGTTTGAACGGCCACGCTGCTGTTATTGGTAGGTACCCAGGCTGGCTTGGCTATAGCTTGGGTACATCTGCAGGTGCTGCATGTTGTGTTGACAGACCCCTGTGTGCATGTGTGGGCAAGCAACCAGGACAATGTCTGTGTCGAGATGAGGCCAGAAAATCAGCCCCCAAGTCTCCAGGGCTGATGATTTGTTGCCTTTCACCAGTACTAAATTCACACTGGAAAAGGAAAAGAGCCCTTTCAAGAGCACTGGGGAGATGTGCCCAGGCCCTGTCCTTGGTGGGGAGAGCAGCAGCCAGACACTGGCTTCTCTGCTAGCAGCAGGCTTCTGTTCCGCCACTCTGGGCACCACAGAGTCATTCACTCTTGTGTCTTTTAATTGGAATAAAGGGATTCTGACAGTAAAGCTCGCCGGGACGGCTGCCTGCAGGACAAAGCCTATAAAATATGCCAGGTAGCTCTAGGCAGGAGATTACTTATAATGCTAACTTCCAAAGGACACTCAGAGAGCGCCACAACCTAGCCCCTCCACAAAGCCGCCTGCACAGCTGTGTTTTCTGTAATATGGGAGCATGTTCCCTGCCAGACGCCGAATGGGCCAGAGGTGGTCTGTGCTATGGGGTAGGTTTCTAGCCTCCTGCTCTCCCCACAGGCCTATAACCCTTGTTCCTGTCTCTGGTTAATTGGCAGGCTGCATGAGGTGGCTGAGAAGTGGGGCCACCACGCTGCACAGTTACTAGCTTAAGGTTTTTTTCCTAAAAGAAGCCACTAGCCGGGATACTGGTATCTGGTCTCATCATGCGTCCTGAGTTCCTGCTGTGTATTGTCTGAGTCTGGGGGAACGTGAGGGGCACTGTGCTGCATGGGCATCAGTTTCCAGGGGGCTGCAGCAGCATTTTCTGATCTTTGGTAAGCCGTCAGCTTTGGTTCTTCTGCCTGCTCCTGCTTCAGATTCAGAGGGCCCTATCCTCAGCTAGTGTAAACAAGCAGAGCTCTATTGACATTCCTGCAGCAATGCTGATTTATACCAACTGAGGACTCAGCCCTGAATCTCCTGAGGAGAAGTCAGGACTTCAGGGAAAGGCATTCTTTAAAGTTCTGCTGGCATTAACAAAAAAGAGACACAAACCCAGCTGCTACAGTCAGTAATACAATTTTGTTTTACTTGCGTATGGAGAAGTTTAATGCCTATGCAAAGGCTTCCCTCTCTAAAAGGGTAACAGCCTACTACAACTGTCAGATAGCAGTTTTACTCCTTTGGAGAGACAGGATGGTTCAGCAGTCAGGGGACTAACCTTGGGTTCAATTTCCTCCTCTGATGCAGACTTTCTGTGTGACCTTGAGCCAGTCACTTAGGCCTGGTCTACACAACATTTAGATTGACATAGCTGCATCTCTTGAGTTGAAAAATTCATACCACTGAGTGCCATAATGAAGCCGATCTAATGGCAGGTGTAGCCCTGGCCAGGCTGACAGAAGAAGTCTCTTGTTGACCTAGCTACACCACTCAGAGAAGTGGGATTACTTATAGTGATGGAAAAAACCCTTCTGTTGATGTAAGAGAGGTCTACAGCTGCAGTTAGTGTAAGCATAGTTTTAGCGTCCCTATGCCTCAGTTCCCCATCTATGATATGGGGCTCCTAGCACTGCCCTACTGCACGGTGAGGATAAATGTAATAAAGATGGTGAGGTGCTCACCTACGATAGTGGGTGCTGTATAAGTAACTAAGATAGACAGCGTAATGCAAGTGATAGCCGCCCATACTTTCAGCACGGGAGGTCCTGAGATCAAACCTGACTTATGATCCCAGCAGGCGGAAGTTAAACATAGCTATGCTGAAGTTGGTCCTAAAGCAGAGACTCCCTAGGAGGAGATGTGATGACAGTGCTATGTGCATTCATTCCTTTGCTGTCCAACTGATTCTAACAGAAACATGTCACTGCTCCGCCCTTCAAACGGCCTGCATTTTCTGCTCGCATTTTCCGAAGCAGAGTTAATGGAGCACAGGATGCAAAACAATGCTAATGGACCATGACGCATGTTCCGTGCAGGTATAATGTGATATGTGCAAAGCCAAATGAATATTTCCTTCCAAACAACAAACCCACTTGCATGATTGAGGAGAGAGGGAAGGGGAGGATCCGAGATGTCTATATATATGGATCTAATGAAAATGCCATTAAAATATATTCCCTGTTGACCAGCACATCTGTATCATCTCTGTATCCCTTTAAGCTGATGTTACAATTTGCAAAGGGATGAATTAACTGTCACCTGGGAATCTTGGCCAATCTGTCACACCGTAGGAAAAAAGAGACTTTCTTTCACTTTCTTTAAGGTGCTATCTTTAAAAAGAGCTTTTGGGGAATAAGAAGTTAGAAACAAGGCATGCATTTTCAGTAGCGAGGGTAAATAACCACTGGAACAAACTACCAGGAGAAAAGGTGGTTCTCCATTGCTTGGTGTCTTCACACTAAGACTAGAGGCATGTCTGGCTGTAGCGTCTCTTCCAGCAAGCAGTCCCTGGGCTCAGTACAGGAGTAACTGGAGGAAGTAACGAGGCCTGTGAGGTGCAGGAGCTGAGACTAGATGATCAAATGGGCACATCTATGAATCGAGGAAACGCAGAGGGCTGAAAAGAGGTTTAAACAGCACTTGGTCCTTGAATGAGGGCTAAAGTGACGAGTAAATGGCAGAGACCATGCATGAAGGAGCAGCAAGTGATCAATAGCTAACGGTGCAACCCCACCAATATACACCCCTCTGCTATACTACATGGCTAATGTATTGCTGGATGCCGTACCGCCTGTCGCTGCTGGAGGTCTCCAGGTGGGGTTGGATTTGCTCCTGCCCCCCACCCACCAAGGCTGCAGGGTGTAGTACCGCCTGTTGCCGCTGGAGGTCTCCAGGTGGGGTTGGAGTTGCGCCTGCCCCATCCCCGCAGGCTACGGGGTGTAGTACCGCCTGTTGCTGCTGGAGATCTTCAGGTGGGGTTGGAGTTGCTCCTGCCCCATCCCCGCAGGCTACGGGGTGTAGTACCGCCTGTTGCCGCTGGAGATCTTCAGGTGGGGTTGGAGTTGCTCCTGCCCCCCCACCCGGGGCTGCCAGGTGTAGTACCACCGGTTGCCGCTGCAGGTCTCCAGGTGGGGTTGGAGTTGCGCCTGCCCCATCCCCGCAGGCTACGGGGTGTAGTACCACCGGTTGCCGCTGGAGGTCTACAGATGGGGTTGGAATTACTCCTGCCCTCCCACCCCCCCGGACTGCCGGATGTAGTACCGCCTGTTGCCGCTGGAGGTCTCCAGGTGGGGTTGGAGTTGCTTCTGCTCCAGGGGGGCTGCCAGTTTCAGACAGAGGAGGGGCAAAGCAGGGAATAGGGTTTGTTTCAGTTCAGTCCTGTAGAGTACAGGCCTGTTTGCACATGTCCCTTGCCATGGGGGCTGCTGCCTGTCACCCCCAGCTGCCACAGCTAGAGGCGTGGCAGGGTGGGGGCATGCGAGGTCCCATGTGCCCTCTGATTTGCTCCTTGGCTTGTAGTAACACTGCTGAAGCCGACTGCCCACATTCTGCCCCTGCACTCGGCAGCCACATGTCATCTAGCCCTTGAGAGGCTCTTTGGTTTTATGGCACTTTAACCTTCTGCACCAGAAATCCCAGTGAGTAGAGAATGCTGCAGAGCCACCCCCTAGCTGCACATCAATCCCATCCTCCTTTCTCTTCACTTGCTTTCCAGAGTAGCAGGTCAAGATCTCAGCCCTTATCTTCAAGGATGCCTGGATGCCTAAAACAGCCAGAGCTCTGGGTCGGGGTCTGTGGCTCACAGCTTTGTTCATTTCTCGCAAGGGAACTTCCTGCCATCAGGGTAAAACCATGCAGCAGACAGCGCTATCTCAGGTGCCAGGCTGAGACTGTGGAATGAACTCCTGCAGGAGCTATCCCAGCTCCCCCAGAACCATCACCAACCTCGCTCCCTTCCCTTCCAAGTGCATGGCCCACTCCTCCTACCTCCATCTCTAACAAACGCAGAGCAGCGCAGACATTGAGACAATCCAACGATGCTCCACTGCTCACAATTCTCCCCCAGGGGAGAGGACGAGAGAGAATGAACCACACAGGCCAGATGTTACTTGCATCACTTAATGTATTTGTCAGGGCATTCAAATGGGGTAATGAAGGTGGGATAGGAGTCCGAATAGAATAGAATAGAAATCACCAGAGAAACTCAACTCTCGTCCCACCACCTGGCACGAACCATGCACCAGCCCTCTTTGTGCAGGAAATACAAGTCCCAGCATATAAACTGCCTGATCCCATTATAGTGTGCGGAGAGAATCCTTATTTAAAGTCACAGCAAACTCTGCTGAAACAAATAGCAACACGGTTGAAGGATAGTATCGATTCTTGGATGGGCAGGCAGGCAGTTAGGAGGGCATGAAATTGTCTCACACGTCTGTGGAAAGGTGCGTTCGTTCGGATCCAAACCCAGCACGAAAGGCACACTAATGCAGAGCAGGCAGCTGCAGTAGGAGATGTGGTTGCAAAGTCCCCAGCATTTAGCATGAGGTTTTTCTTTCCTGACGGGCTTCCCAAGTTAATTTTTTATTCAAATATTATTCAATGCTTTGGAAAACACTGCTTAACCCCCTCATTGCTAGCCCCTCTGCCATTCACCCAGGCTGTCTTAATCTTAATTCACTGTCTTGTTAGGACCTTACTTGGCATGTTCAGAGTGCAGCAGCTGCATTATTTTACCTGGAAGAATCTGCTCCATTTAGCAAGTGCAGCAGGAGCCAGCCTAGTTGATGCTCCATCATGTAACATGAATATACAAAAATATGTCCTCTGCACAGGGTAATTATGCAGAGCATGAAGATTGCTTCTAGGGATAATTGTCTTGCAATCCTCTGCATGACACCACTTCGCATGTCCTTATTTGTGGGGAAGCATTACTGAGAGCAGACGCGCCATGAAGAAAGAGGTGTTAGACAGTCTTACAACATCTTGTCCAGAGAGTTTGCTGCTTCATCACGAGTATCAGATATCCGGGGACATAAATTGGGGATGGGAGAGAGAGAGAGACACTTCTATATAAATTCTTTATTAGATAAGCAGTACTTCTTCCATTGCCTTGTCCAGCTTGTCATCAGAACTTGCCTCAGGAAGACAGACAAATTCTGAACTTAGACCCAGTCCTGTTAACATGGGTTTTAAAGGATGCAGTGTATTTCTAGGCTCAGGGATCCCATATTCCACAAAGTGCGGCAGCCTGCACGTTCTGACCGAAAACTCACTTGTTGAGAAACTGAAAGCACTAACCCTTTCCTGCCCTTTGTTAGCCCGAGTCAGAGACAGTCATCACTTAGCTCAGCTCATTTGCATTTCATCTGTCTATAAAGGACCCTTCCCTGTGTGACATGCGGGTCTATAAAGGCCTGGTCTATATTAGAAAAGTTGCGTCAGTTTAACTAAACTGAGCCTAAACTAATTTAGTTAAACCCCTAATGTAGACGCATATTAACTGATTTAACTCTTACATCGGTTTCACTTAATTTCATAATTACCAATCCAACCTAAACTGACTTACAAAAGGGTTCATAGATTCATAGACTCTAGGACTGGAAGGGACCTCGAGAGGTCATCGAGTCCAGTCCCCTTCCCTCATGGCAGGACCAAATACTGTCTAGACCATCCCTGATGGACATTTATCTAACCTACTCTTAATCGGTTTAAACTGGGATTGGCACCACGGTTTAAATCGAGTTAGTTAAAGTGTGACGACTTATTACGTGTGTTACCATAGCCCTTAGGAACCCTAGTCATGGTCTAGAACCCCACTGTGCCAGGCCCTGTACAAACACAAAACAAGATGATCACGCCACAGAGAACTGACAATGTCGGTAACACAGACAAGGCCTGACATGTCTCTGTTTCTCCCTCTAGTATCTGCAGCTTGTCTATCCACAGAAGTCAGACTGCTTAACACACACGTGTAGTTAAAGCCGTATAACCCTGTTAGTGAAGGCGCAGTCATCCCAATGCAAAAGGTGCTTTGTACCAGTGTCGCTACTCCCATACAGGAAGGGGAATAAGCTGAAAAAGTCTCTCACCTCTGCCAGTTATACAAAATCTGCATGCCAACCAGCCCTGAGAATAGCATCCATGTTACCTTCTGCTTCATCCCAAAGTCTGAATCCCGCAATAGGTTGGTATTTACAGTCCAGCTGCAGGTATTCAGCACTTCTGAAAATCAGCCCAGAATGGCCAGGCTCTGTGCTCCTGGTGAGCAGCCACCTTGCAAAGGGGCTTGGAGTCTCAGTAGGGGTGTGATTTTGGCTTGGAATATGTTCCTCTGTGGGCTGGGGAATGCATGACTTCTGGCTGCTTTGTGTCCATGTCCTGCATGTTGTAACTGGGGGCAAAGCGGCCTGGAGCTGAAACCCGGGCACCTCTTGTGGCTGTTCAGATCCACATAACTGTTACCGAAATGTCGGGTCCACCTAGCTGAGAGCCAATGGCAGCCAGATAGGGATAAAGAAAGGTTGCTTTATTCTGCAGAAGAAAGGAGAGTTCTGTACCTTGGTACAAAAAACTCTCTCCATACAAAAACCAGGAATCTTTTATACACACTCACACACAGGCTTCGGTCGTGTTAGCATTTGATTGGTGGTTAGCAACCCTGCACTTCTGCAATCTGCTCAGCAAAAACAGCTTAGGACCAGCTCCAACTGCCTCAAGACTGATAAGAAAAGACAGTTCAAAAGTTCAGGCTACTGGGTCCATGAAGTGTCCAGTTTCTCCTAATGGTTGCCAGCTATTATAACTAGCTGTTAGGGGGGCTGCTATCTGTCACAGTCCCCCCTTCGGGCCTGACAATCCAAATTGTCAGGCTCATTACGCAATTTGCGATCAAGTTGGAGGGAGAAATATTGTGTTCTCCTACGGAGATTAGAGCCCTTAGTAACAGCACTACACAAACATTTTGCACATTGCAACATTACCCAAACAACACATAGAAAGAAAAAAAAGAAAATAATCCATTTGAGAGTCAGAACAAAAGTTTTAGTCCCTCGAGAGATTCAGTTTTCCAGGTATCATCTGCTTCTGGCTCTTCCGGGACACAGTGGGAAGAGCTGGCGGTGCTCCTTCAAAGTCCGCTGTTGTCTGCTTCTGGCCCTGGCCTAGGGGCTAGCTTGATTCAGGCGTGGTGGATCCAGGTATCCCTTTCCCTTACTCAGACTGCAGTGTGGGAGGTAAGAAGGACTTGAAAAGGGCCAGCCCACCGGGGTTGGAGAGGCTCTATTTCCCACTCTTTTACATAGACCCAATCCCCTGGCTGGATCCGGTGAGCAGGTACATCAGCGGGTAAGGACTGAAATTGGGGTGCATACCTGTGAAGCGACATGAGAGTATTTTGGAGGGGAAACAATGTATCTGGTCAACTCCTCGTCCCCCCAAGTGGCTAAATCAGTCACAGGTCCTGGGTCAGCAAATCCGGTGTATGGCCTGCCGAATAAAAGTTCAAAAGGTGAGAGACCAAGCCGACCCCTAGGGGCAGTTCAAACTGCCAGGAGGGCCAAAGGTAGAGCCTGAAGTCATTCTAATCCCATCTGTGCACATATTTTGGAGAGCTTAAGCTTTAAAGTTTGGTTCATTCTTTCCACTTGCCCAGAAGATGGTGGTCTCCAAGGAGTATGTAGAAGCCAGGTGATACCTAGGGCCTTTGCAACGTATTGAATAACCTGGGCAGTGAAATGAGTCCCTAATAGAGCTAGGAGGACCAAACCGAGGAATAACTTGGTTCAATAAGGTTCTCCCCACTTCCAAGGCAGTTGCTCGTGTAGTCGGGAATGCTTCGGGCCAGCCAGTCAGTTGGCATACAATTACAAACCTTGGCACTTGGGCATCTCTGAGTAGCCGATTTGGAGCCATTTAAAGGGCATATATGCCCATAACCTTGCTCCAGGGGGGCCTTTTGGTTTCCCCCCCTTGGATTGAATTTTGCACAAATGTCACAAGTGGAAAGGACTCTTTTGGCTTCCTGGAATACCCCAGGGGCATACCAAAGTCTGTTCACAATAGGTGCCATGGCCTCTGCTCCGCCATGTGTTTCTTGGTGTAGTTTAAATAGGGCAGGCTGCAGAGCAGCCTGGGGCAAGGCTTTTCTCCCATCAGGTAGCTGCCACTCCCCACTTGGTGTCTTAGTGGCCCCTACGTTCTCCCAGCGACTAACCTCTGATGGTTCAGGGACAAATAAGACCGGTGTTGATGGGGGAGAGGGTGCGAGCACCATTTGATTGGTGATATAAGGTTGTAGGGAGGCCACTTTTGATGCTGCATCAGCCAATCAATTCCCACGGTCGATGGGATCATCTCGCTTCTGGTGGGCATGAACTTGAATAATGGCAATCTCGGATGGCAGGTTCACGGCCTTTAATAGTTCCAGAATTAAGGGCCCAGGTGCTACTTTAGTGCCACTGGAGGTAGTAAAACCCCACTCTGCCCAGAGTTGGCCCGTGGCATGGCAAATGCCAAAAGCATATTTCGAATCAGTATAGATGTTTACAGACTGACCTGCTGCCAGCTCACATGCTCAGGTGAGGGCTACCAATTCTGCAGCCTGGGCTGAGGTGGAGGGTCCCAGGGGTGCAGACAGTAATATCTCAAACTGGGTAGATACTGCAAATCCAGATATTCGTTGGCCCTCCACGACCTGTGCCAAGCAATCTGTATACAGTTCCAGGTCAGCATTTGGAATGGGCACATCTGAAAGATCTGGTCGAGGTTTTTCCTGATAATGCACTACTTGAAGACAATCATGTGAAGGCTTATAATCATTGTCTGGAAAAGGTAACAGGGTCGCTAGGTTCAAGGTATGGCATTGCTCAATCTTTAAATTGGTTCTGGACAATAAAGAAACTTCCAAATGGGTCAGTCTCTGAGAGGTTAAATGCTGAGTGCCCTTTTGGACTAGCAGTAGTTGGACTGCATGTGGGGTCCGTAGGACCATCAGATGGCCTAAAGTAACCTTCTCTGCTTGGGGTACCAGAAGGCCAGCAGCAACCACTGCCCAAAGGCAACCAGGAAAGCCTTGTGCCACCAGATCCAATTTTTGGGAATAGTAGGCCACAGGTCATTCCTTGGGCCCAAAAGTCTGGGTCAGGATGCCCGAGGCCAGCCCTAGTCGCTCATGCACATAGAAAACGAAGGGCTTCCGATAATCGGGGAGCCCAAGGGCTGGGACTGAGGCCAAGGCTGTTTCAACCTCCTGAAAGGCTTTGATAGCCCCAGAATTCCAGTGCAGAGGCTCCTCGGCATCATGGGTTATCTGCTCATACAGGGGCTTTGCCATTTCTCCAAAACCTGGAATCCAAGAACGGCAAAATCCTGCAAGGCCTAAAAATCCCAGCATTTCATGTTTAGTCTCTGGCCATGGGATGTTAAGGATTGACTGGATATGGGCACTAGATAGAGCTCGATGTCCCGGGGTCAGTACATGATCGAGGTGGGTTACCTGGTCCTTGGCAAACTGAAGCTTAGAAGGGGACACTTTATGTCCCTTATTTGCCAAGCAATTTAGCAAGTAAATAGTGTCTGTTTCGCATGTTACCTGATCAGGAGAACAAACCATGACGTCATTCACATACAAGAGATAAGTGGACCCACCAGGTAGCTTAATATCAGCTTAATTGCATGTCAGGATAAAGGAGAACATGGTTGGCGATTCAACATATCCTTTTGGTAGCCGAGTCCAGGTCAGCTGTTCTGCCCTCCCGGTCTCTGGATCCATCCATGTAAATGCAAAGATATCCCAGCTGTCTTGATCTAGGGGAATACTGAAAAAGGCATTACACAAGTCTATTACCGAATAGCAAGCAGTACCTGCTGGAATGGCAGTCAGGATAGAGTGAGGATTAGGTACCACGTTGTGTCTAGCCTGGACGACTTTATTCACTGCACGCGAGTCCTGGACAAATCGGTACACCGGTTTTCCCTCTGGATCCATGTCAGGTGTTCTAACTGGCAGAATGGGGGTATTGAAAGGAGGCTTAGTGTGAACTAGCACTCCCAGCCGCAGGAATGTGGTGATAAGGTTCCAGAGGCCTAGCAGAGCTTCTTGGGGGATGGGATACTGACGAATTCGAGGAATTACAATGCCTGGCTTCAAGGTTATACGCACTGGTTCTGTCTGGAGAGTGCCCAAGTCTGTTTTTAAAGTGCCCCATAGGGAGGCTTTTACCTCTTGTCTGAGTCACTTGGGTAGGATCGGGTCCGCAGGCAGGATCGAGTCCTCTGAAGCCTGGGTCAGAACAGCACATAGCTGGGGAAGTTGGTTTTGAGGTAACCGGAGGACGATCCTGTCATCTGAAAAAAAGATCTGAGCATGCAATTTACACAACAGGTTTCTGCCCAAGAGGTTAACTGGGGAATCCGGAGCTAGCAAAAAGGCATGAGAGGCGGAGACACCAGAGATTTCCACAGTAGCCTCCTGCAGCACAGAACAGTCAAATGGCTTTCCGCCTATACCCATTACCGGAATACTTGTATTCATGAGGCTTCCCTTCTTCGGCTTGACAGTAACAGTGGAGAGGACAGCCCCAGAGTCCAGAAGACAAGAATAAACAGTTCCTCTTTGACATTCCTTTCTGAACACCGGGTAAAGGCCATTTATTTAACATGTAATCCAAAGGGCTATCCTTAGAGGGTTTCTGCTGAGACCCACCCATCCTCTTTTCTGGCACTCAAATAGAGAATTAAACAGAAAGAAGGAGGGAATAATGGTCTAATCCAAAAAAATCCAAGCCAGCAATCTCTGCTTATACTGACTGCTACAGGGGACGGAACAGAAGGATCTTAATACGACCTCAGGACTTCCTCGCACTCTATGGCTTCCACCCTGAGGAATTACGAACAAGAATCTCAGTTCCGTCCACACACCTAGCATCCAAAGGTATAAGACAGAAATACAGTAACGAAGTAACCAGAATATAACCAGAACCCTATTATTTCCTTATCCTATTAGGGCTCACCTTATCGGAGCACGAACCCCAGGGGCCGCAGTGAAGTGAGGAAGAGGGGCTAAACACCTCGGTGGTGGCACTCCTAGTTCACCGCAGCCGCCCGGAGTCCGATGTCCGAGCTAGGAGGGTCCCATCTGGGTCACCAGAAACTGTTAGGAGGGCTGCTATCTGTCACATAACCAAACAAGGTGACTCAATAATCAGTGCAACTCCTGAGCAGGATGGGGGACTGCGGGTTCAGTGGGGGGAAAACGCCAAGGTAACAAAAGCTACTGCACCCTATTCCTCATCATTAATATGCCTGCAAGACTCAGTGGGTACCAGTGTGCATCCTTCTCAACCCGATTCCACAAAGCCATGCTGAGCAGAGGGGCTGCACCAGAAGAGAGGCCATCACACTGGATTAGCCGGCCTGACTGCTCCCCAACACGCTGAGCTGATGGGGACGAACAAGGCAACTTAAACCGCTTGATGAGGCAGATACATCATGCTCTGCTACATGATAGCGCCTGCCGCGGAGAAGCAAGAGCTTGCAACGGGCAGCCCTGCAGATCCTGTATTTCTGACAGCCTCAGGGACTGGCATGTGTAGCTCCCAGCCGAACAGGAACCCTAATCTTAGCCAAGATCTCTAAGCACTTCCATATTATTAACAATAACCGGCCTGCGACTCTGCATGAGCCAGTTCTGCTGCTTCTGCTCCCCCTGGTACGAGGTGTTTCAGCTGCTGTCTCCTGGCCAGAAAACATCCAGCCTGTAATAATCCTCTCTGCGACAAAAGCACCCTCACGAGTCTCGTTTGCAGGCCTGTTTCGGCTAATTGCTCCTTGTGTTTCATCCCTGTCCCTCTGCCTGCCAGCAGACTCTGGCTCCTTGGTGGAGCGCACTCTGCCTGTGCATGGGATTGGGTTGGGTTCCTTGGCCAAAAATATCCCAATATTCCAGCTGGGATATTGTGGGCCAGAGTGCGCTCCCTGTGTCGCAGGCAGGGCTCCCTCCAAAAATAGCTACCACGGCGCAGCAGGGTGAGATCCTCAGCCCTGACAGGAAACCTCCCTGTTGCCTCTCAGATGGCAACGTGTGTGTTATTTGTGTTTTGTCAGACAATATTTGCCCCCAGGCTGAGATGCTGTCACTCGATAACAAGCCTAAGGCAAAGTGGCATGGCTCAGCCTCCCAATTGCCTGTCAACATGAGAGGCAGAGAATGTGCTGAGGTGACTCATCTGGCCCTGATTCAAACACACTCTTAGCCCAGATCTCCCCTCATTCCTTCCCAGGCCACGGTCTTGGATGGTGTCACTTCTGATTTAGCCTGGTGGTAGTGAGAGGAGACTGAGTCTGCAAGGAGGCTCTGATCCTAGAGGACCTTGATCTTGGCTAGGGCCTCTCAGAGCTACTCATAACACAGATAATAATAATAAAATAACAGGAGAGGTTCATGGGGAATGCATCCTCCAGGGGCTGTGCAGTTCCTATCTGCCTCTTATGCTTTGCTCAGTTATAAAAACTGGCCCCATAACACAAAGACGCAGGAGATCCCTACTCTGCTGCCTGCTCATGTCTCCTAGCATGATGCCGTCAGGTAGCACACACCAGGGACATGAACCATAACTAACACCACCAGGACACCAGGGAGGGGATGGCCTAGAATGGTCATGCCCCATCTTCACTCCCCACCACCTGCCTCCCTTTGGTTTCCATTTGGTCTGTCATAGAGCTGGTGGGAAAATAAGTTTTGCTAAAAATTTCAACACTTTGAGGTTGTTTTGAAGTCTTCACAACAAAAACAGACCCATTATTCGCCGTGTCAGAGTTCTAAATGAATTCTTTTAATCTAATGTTTTTGTTTTGTAAAAACCCAGATTTGGGGAAAAGAACAATTTTGAGAACTTTTTATTTAAAAACAAAAAATTAGAGAATTTTTTGTGATGAATGAAACATTTTGATAATGTTGGCAGTTTTTTACATTAAAAGATTTATTTTTTAAAAAAGACCAATTTCCATAAAGAACAAAAACCCAACCCAGGTGAGTTCTGCAGTTTCCCAATTGAGGAATTGGCCAGCAGAGGGCATGGAGTGGAATTTATCCCAGGTATGTCACCGCATGAGGCCAAGTGGTCTTGGTAACACATCACGTTGCCCAATGATAAACAGAAAAGAAACCCAAGTTTTATGTAGTTTTAAAAATACGCAGCAGGGCATGATGCAAAATTAACACCATGTTCCTTTTTTTTCAGGAAGTGTGGGAGTTCTGAAGGAAGGCGTGTCAGCAGGAAAAAAATCAGACTGCAGAGATGATAAAGAACAACAACAATATAACACTGTTATCATTTTAACACGATGTGATTTTCAGGCGCAGCCTTCATTTTCACTCATGCATCTGCTCGCTCTGTGCCAGCCAACAGCTATTTGTGTGTGCAAATCCAGTAACCAACGAGCAGTGTGCAAATGCAAAATGACCATCTGCTCATTCATGCCAGCACAGCCAGTTGCAACAGCAAATGTGAATGTGTAAAAAAGGAGACACAAATTCTTGGTGGAAAATCCACAGTCTGAGTTTCCAAGGTTCTGAGCAATCACAGTTCGCTGTGGGATCTGTGGGTGCACAGGCCCCTGGCTGTGTAGTAAATTCTGGCCCACCGTGTCTCTAGGCAGTCATGGAAGAGCAAACATCCCACCCGGACTTTCACCCAAAAGCCAACAGGTTTTTTCCCCCTGGTGTGAAGAAGCTGGGTTGTTTTTATGCTATCTCCACCTACTGCCCTGCCTGAAAGTTTCCTCCCCGGGAGGCTCCCACCCAGGCTTCCTGACTCCAGGAGGTTCCTATAAGGACTGACATTTCCGGTGCAAATAAAGCCCTCTCTCCCCCCCGGTTTGGAGGTTAGTACAACACTAATCCAACCTCCCACCTGCTGTTGCTCCTCCAGGACTTAGGGCTTGTCTACACTTGAAATGCTACAGCCCCAGAGTGGCAGCTTCAGAGTAGACACTTGCTACAGTGACAGGAGAGGTTCCCCCATCGGTGTAGTTAAGCCACTTCCTTGAAAGGCAGCAGCTGGGTTGATGGATGAATTCTGTCAACTAGCACGGTCCACATCAGGGGTTGGGTCGGCTTACCTGCATCACTCAAGGGGTGGATTTTTCACACCCTCCCGAGCAACGCAGCTGGTTCAACCTGGTCTCAGAATACTGGGCTTCCAATCTTCCTTCTCCAAGCTGTCACCTCTTCCCATGCTCCATATACTCACGATCCCACTTTGCATTACAGGAGCCAACCACCAGCCGGGGACAGGGCCCCATTGCTCCAGGTGCTACACAAATGCTCTGTGAGAGGCAACTTCTGCCCCAAAGAGCTGGCAGTCTAAATACAGAGAAGATGAGAGAAAAGGACAGATTTTGTCCCCATTTCACAGATGGGGTGGCTGAGGAATGGGATGGGGAAGTGATCACACAAGGAGGCTGTGCATAGAAGAGCTGGGACTGACACCAGACCTGCTGAAAGCTGAACTTCGAGGCCATGCCTCCCTCTGCTACCCACTAACCCCTCAGTCTGAACTTGGGTGAGGCATTAACAGGAACTGAACCCAAACCGGAAGCTATTGAGGGTAGGGATGGCACAAGCGGGCCCCCTCAGCGCTACCACATTAATAATACGATGAACAAAGAATTCATTATCTATTACTGGCAAAGCAGAGGCACAATTTTTCCCAGCAGAGCAGCATCGTTCAGACACTCTCGTATTCCCCCAGCCAGCTGATCTCTAGCAAGCCAACAGACAAAGTGTGATGCTCCCAAGTAAATTATTTTTACTTTCACATGAGTCTCACCTCTCTGAAATCAGATGTATTACTCCTAATCACAGCCAGCTTGCCCTCTTGGTCCCAGTGGTATCTCAGGGCTTGGTGGATTTTAAAGCTATGTTTGTTTATTTATGGCAAATATTTTTTTCTTTAGCGTACTAAGGTTCCCCTTTTCCTGAGGGCTTCGAGTTGAGTGCACAACCCAATGTCCAATAAGTGGTGTGTCCGTTAGAAGCAGACAAATTCCTTTATTTCTGAGCATGCATGCACCAAGAGGTAATTGAATACATTGTTTATTCAAGGTTATCTGCTCTCATAACGCTTGGATAAAATCAGATAGACAATTATTACGCTTTTCTCCCTAAATTGCTTTCCAGCCATGTCTTGTAAGTCATTATGCACAATCCACAGAGGAACAACATCTTCCCAGATCAAAGCAAAAAACACTGGTGAGGAAGGAAAGCGGATTAATCCAATTTAGAGATACTGAAGCTTGGAGCTTTGCTTTCTGTCTCTGTAATGTGGGTGGATTGCTCTGCTTGGTCTCACGTGCAGCCTTCTCTCCATTAAAGTTCTTACTATGTATGATTTATAATTGCAGTAGTGCTGACAGGCCCCAGTTGAGATGGGAGCCCATTATGTTGGGTGCTGCACTGGAACAGGAAGAGAGACAACTCTCGCCCCAAAGCAGCTTCAATCTACGTAGATAAAGCAAGGGTTATTAACCCCATTTTACAGATGAGGGAACTGAGACCCAAAGAGATGAAGTCATTTGCTCAGGGTTCCACAAAGGTTCTGTGGCAAGTGCAGAAACCGAGCTCGGATCGCTTGAGTCCCACTCCGACCCTTCTCTCTCCCCCACAGTTCAGTCTAGAGGGGTGAGTAAAGGCCTGCACCTCAGCAGATATGGATTTGATTCCTACTTTGCCACAAACTTCCTGTGTGACCTATGGTGAGTCCGTTAGAAATCAATGGAAGTTAGGAGCCTAAATACCTGGGGGATGCGGACCCTAGTCTCTCTGTACCTCCGATGTAACACAAGGGATAGCCAGTCTCAATGTTGCGAGCCTAAGTCCATTAATGGTGACATGGCCCAGAGAAGTACCATGAACAGTTTAATCGAACCCCAGCCAGAACATAGTGTCTGGCCCCTCTACCAGCAGTGGCTGTGGTAACTGCAGGAAGATGTCAGCCATTCCATTTGGACAAGTGCTCTCACTCAGACAGGAATAGTCTTTTTTTTTATTGGGTGAAACAAACTACACACATTCACAGGAGCCAAAACAAGAGAGGTTCCTGGAAATTGATGGTCAGTGATCAATCACCACAATGCCCCACCAGGCAACAGCCGTTTTAATTTCATGCGATAAAGAGTGAAGCGGCAGCTAATAACGAAGGGCGCAAAAACGCAGCTGTGTGGAAATGGGCCATTTTCAGGAATATGATCTAGAACAGGGGTCAGCAACCTTTCAGCAGTAGTGTGCCGAGTCTTCATTTATTCACCCTAATTTAACGTTTCACGTGCCAGTAATACATTTTAATGTTTTTAGAAGGTCTCTTTCTATAAATCTATAATATATAACTAAACTATTGTTGTATGTAAAGTAAATAAAGTTTTTAAAATGTTTAAGAAGTTTCATTTAAAATTAAATTAAAATGCAGAGCCCCCTGGACCGGTGGCCAGGACCAGGCAGTGTGAATGCCACTGAAAATCAGCTTGCGTCCCATAGGTTGCCTACCTCTGATCTAGAAACATGCTCTGAAATTTCTCTAAGATGGTATTTTCCAGGGTGCAGGGCAGGTCCCCAGCTTGGAAGGCATGAAGGACAGACCTCCGGACTGTTGGTCAGAATCTCAGCTTTCATGGGCTGTGGGGGAGATAGACAAATGAAAAAACGCATCTCTGGCTGTTTTGGTTGCAGAGAAACCTTAAGCAAAGTCAGCTATCATGGGATAAGAGGGAAGGTCGTCTCATGGATTGGTAACTGGTTAAAAGATAGGAAACAAAGGATAGGAATAAATAGTTTTCAGAATGGAAAAAGGAAAATAGCAGGGTCCCCAGATCTAAATTGGGACCAGGGCTGTTCAACACATTCATAAATGATCTGGAAAAAGGGGTAAACAGTGAGGTGGCAAAATTTGCAGATGATGTAAAACTACTCAAGATAGCGAAGTTCAAAGCAGACTGTGAAGAGTTACAAATGGATCTCATAAAACTGGGTGACAAAATGGCAGATGAAATTCAATATTGAAAACATAATCCCAACTCTACATATAAAATGATGGGGTCTAAAATAGCTGTCACCACGCAAGAAAGATCTTGGAGATCTTGGATCTCAAGAAAGATCTTGGAATCATTGTAGATAGTTCTCGAAAACATCCACTCAATGGCAGTCAAAAGCATGAACAGAACATTGGGAGTCGTTAGGAAAGTGATAGATAATAAGACCGAAAATATTATATTGCCTCTATATAAATCCATGGTACGTCCACATCTTGAATATTGCGTGCAGATGTGGTTGCCCCATCTCAAAAAAGATATTGAAATTGGAAAAGATACAGAAAGAAATGATTGAGATATGGAACAACTTCCATGGGAGGAGAAATTAGTAAGACTGGGACTTTTCAACTTACAAAAGAGATGACTAAAGGGGAATATGATAGAGGTCTATAAAATCATGAGTGGCATGGAGAAAGTAAATCAGGAAGTGTTATTTACTCCTTCTCATAACACAAGAACCAGGGGTCACCAAATCAAATTAACAGGCAGCAGGTTTAAAACAAACCAAAGGCAGTATTTTTTCACACAACGCACAGTCAACTTGTGGAACTCTTTGCCAGAGGATATTGTGAAGGCCAAGACTATAACAGGGTTCAGAAAAGAACTAGATAAGTTCATGGAGGATAGTTCCCTCAGAGTATATCAGAAAGTAGAGGAAGGACCCTGCTATGAAGAACTACAGAAAAAAAGTGTTGCTACTTCACAGTAACAGATATAAATCTCACAAATAATACCTGTAATACACCATCTGCAGTCCCCACTGCTGTCCCAGCCCTGGGCATCCTCACCCCAGTTCTGCTGATATCTCTTATGTCCCACCCACAGCGCTTCCTGTTACTCCAGCCCTGAGCCTAGAGAGAACTAGCTGCTGTTTGCTTACTTTGCAATGGGTAACAGGTAACACAAATGGCAATGTCAGACTTATTTTCACTTCTTGTCATAACAAAAATAAGGCTTTGAATTAAGGCCTTTGTTAGCTTGTGATCCAGGCACTTGCCCTGATGCCCTCTCCTGGCTCTGCATCAATTCTAAGAATTCGTCCAGTCCAAATATGTTGTTTCTTGGAGTTCAGTGGCGACAAGCCAGATCCGATTCCTTTGCAGAGAGTGGACAGACTATAACACGATAGGCTCTGTCCCCATATTCTGCTTCTAAAGACTTGACTAAACTTCGCTATGCTCGGTTTCTCACAAGGTGTCAGGGGACAGGGAAAAGTTGATTTGGTTTGATTATACTTTGTGTAACGGAGTAAGCACCATTCTAATCCCCACTCCCCGCTCTGCCCTGCACCATTTCCCACTGCCGTTCCGGCCTGTTGTTTATTCAGCACTCTAAAATTGGCCTAAATGTCGGTAGTGATGTGACTGAAGTGCATTGCCAGCCCAGAGCCCCTGCTGTTTTAACGTCCCGGCTAACTGCAATAACTCGTATTACACACTCTTTTTATGCATCTCTTTGATTCCATTAAAACCGATCACGCTAAAGTCCCACAAAGTTCATATCCCAGAACCGTAAAAGGAAATAGGATTTTCGGAGCCTGCTGTTTGCCACTCAGCAAGGCCCAGAAATCCTGGAATTCAGAGGATCCATTTTTCACTACAGAAGTCTTCTGGACAACTGGCTCTCACAGGCCCCCATCCTGTTCAAAGACAGGCCTTGTAAATATATCATGCAGAATCATAGCTGTCTGCCCACAGAGCTCGCTAGTTACCAGCTGGAAAACATTTTAATTTAAAATTGTTTGTCCTTCTCTCAGATTCTGCTTTTGGCAGGAACGTTCTGCATAGCTTATTCTGAGGGCATTTCTTCCTCCCCTCCCCACTTCCAAGCTATTGTTCCAGGCTCTCTGCAAATTCAGGCAGGCGTCTCTGTGTTGCTTTCACTCACATTACCTCTGTCCTCTGGTTTCGAGATAGAGAACGAGAAGCACTGAAAGTGCCACATTTGATCCAAGCAACCATGGGCCGAATGGCCCTTTTCACCTCACACTATCTAATGGCCCACGGATTATTATTGTCATTACTTTAGTGCCTAGAGGCTACAATTGAGACCAGGGCCCCGTGGTGCTGGATGGACACAGAGTGCAACACAGTCCTTGCCCCAAAACTCTCAATCTAGATAATGCAGACAAAGGAGGGACAGTTCTCCCCAAGCTATAGCCACAGGAAGACTAAGGGGATGTCTGCATTACAACGGGGGGGGGTGATTGCACCACGTATAGGCGTGCCCAAGCTAGCTGTGATCTAGCTAGAGACAAGCCCGCTGAACTACCAGCAGCAGCAAAGCCGTGGTAGCACAGATGGCTGCACAGCCTGGCCTTGCCTGCCCAGGACTCTGGGTACATATAGACTTCAGCAGCCGCTGCCACCATCTGCTCATTCCTTCCAGAATGCGGACAGGGACCTTGCTGCTTAGAGTACTCACCAGTCCATAGCAGCCTGCACCCTTTCCCGGGGCCAGGAGAGAACAGGGCCTGGAGACATACCAGGCTATGGGATGCCAAGTATGAGTAATCGCCAACCACCTGTAACCACAGCAACCCGCCACCGCTGTCCAAAGCACCCCAGCCGGCCGGGATAATGCTTGAACCGAGGGCTGAGCTGAGAAAGAGCCTGGCATGGCTAGTAGATAATTGCATCCCGATAGCTAGCACAAGCCCCTGGGGCAGGAATAATTAGTGCTGGCTGTTGGGCAGCTAGACAAGATGCCATGGCACGCACGAGAGATGGCAGCACATTCGTGACAGCTCTGGCTTCTGCCTCCCACAGGCCAGCAGAGCAGCCTCTGGTTGGATCAGCAGGGAGCAGGTCATTACCGCCTGACAGCTCTAAGATAGAGGGCAACTGGAAGTCTAAGGAGAGAGAGAGGATGAGAGCGCTAAGCCCTATGTAATACTTAGTGACATGATGGTGCCGAGGCCTCGTGCTGCATCTGTGCCCAGGGGCGCTGCTCTACCACAGAGAAATGATGGTGAATGTTTAAATCTCTCATTTCTCTCGACAGCTCATTCCGGGAGAGTCACGCAGCACCACCGCGGAGCGTGGCTAATTGGTATTGGCTCCAGATGGCCACCTCAGAGAGCTCCTGGGTCTCCCTGCAGGGCTGCATTGCTGGGGGGCTGAACGCTTATTCTGACATTAATGCTTCCCCAAGCCTGATTGGTGCCACCCTAACCTTCCACGCAGCCCACTCCAAGCACCTCCATTTCCTTATCACGTCACGGCCCAGTGTTCATGGCTGGGCCGGGCTTCGCCCTTCATTTAACTGGGGCTGTGTGCTGTAGTTCTGAGCTTTTATCATGCAAGGGCAGCTTTCCTCTGAGGCAATGATTTCACTGTGGGATGCAACCTCCCAGAACCTGCAGCAAAAGCGCCCTGCCCTGTGCTTTACAGTTCTCACAGCTCGTCACAGCCATCAAGTTTAGACCCACCTTGTATTGTGACGGCTCCAGGGCCAGCTCCAGGCACCAGCCCAGCAAGCAGCTGCTTGGGGCAGCTAATGGTGAGGGGCGGCACATCCGGGTCTTCGGAGGCAATTCGGCGGAGGGTCCCTCACTCCCTCTCGGAGCAAAGGACCAGCCGCCAAATTGCCGCCGAAGACTGAAGCGGCAGTGGTAGAGCTGCAGATCATGGCTTTTTTTTTTTTTTTTTTACTGCTTTGGGTGACAAAAACCCTGGAGCTGGCCCTGAAAGGATCCCAAAGTGCTTTACAAACTGTAGGCACCACTTCCATCCTATAAGGGCCAGACACTGCTTAACCCCGACCAGACCGAGACCCCGTTCCCTCACACCCAAACCAAGCTGCTGCGTACCCCCCTTTTAAATCCACAGGCCAACTCTCCAGTTACACATGTGCATGATGCTGGGATTACTGCTGGCACAGTACTCCCTCTGGGCATAGAGATATCACTCCATGCAGTACCTGATAGCCACTCCCTGTCTGCTTAGCAGCACACACCACAGCATGGCAGGTCAGGACAGGGAGTGGAGATGAATCCTGTGTCCAGATGAAACTGCAGAAGAAGGGTTTAGGGAGGAAGAATTTAACTCCCTGGGTTGGAATTTGGTCCAGACACCAATGATTGCCTTAGGCAGGCGCTAAGCAAGCGGCACACTGCACTGTGAGCACCATACAGTATTTTGGCAGCAGCAGCCACAGCGTTGTGGCTGTGTGTAATTGGAGCCCTGCAACTGCTGCCTGGCACCCTATGCTGCTGTCTAGCTCCTGGAAGGCAGCCTGATGCCTTGCTGGAGAGAGGGAGGCTGAGCAACACTCCATTGGTTTGACATCCAGAGTGGTGGCCAGGAGCGGCCAGTTCAGCACTGCTCCCGGTCCTGCTGCGTCCTGGGTTTCCAGCCCAAATGGAGGAAATGCCTTCCAGCCACACCAGTATACAGGGGAGGCAAACGGCTGGACCTGCAGCAGCAGCTGAAGGCACAATCCCAAATGTCACTGGCTGGGCTCTGCCAAGCAGCCAGCCAACACGACCCAATGGAGAGTGCAGTTGCGGACACACAGGCAAAGCCCATCCCAGGGCTGGCAGAGCAGCAGCCAACAGGCTGCATCTTCCTTGCAAATGCAATTCCAGCTCTTTAATGATGTTATTGTTTATGGAATGAAGGAATGTTGGCACTGGGGCTGGCCATCGGGGCAGTGCTGGCTTCTCACATCCAGCTTGGACAATGCACCTCGCTCCTGCTGTTCCAGCCCCGGCCCATCGACGGTCCTCAATCCCATCCCACAGTTCCCACTGCTTCTCCAGCTCCGGCCTCCCCACCAGACTCTCAGCTTTGCTGAGGCCCCTGGATTCTGACCCAGAGCCCCTCTGCTATTGCAGCCAGGGCCGGCGCTTCCATTTAGGCGACCTAGGGGTCGCCTAGGGCGCCAGGATTTGGAAGGGCGGCAGACACCGGAGCCACGGGACCAGCGGACCGTCCACAGGGATGCCTGGGCCAGGTTGACCAGAGCCGCGGGACCAGCGAGCCGGCCCTGTGCCTAGGGTGCCAAAAACTGATTCCAGCCCAGGGCACTGCGAATAATCATGACTCTTTCTACTTCTCAGTCTCCAGCATAGGTGACCCTCACACATGAATTAATTCTCCAACAGCCCTGGGAGGCAGGAGGTCTCATTTTCCCCTTTACAATGGGAACCTGAGACCCAGAGAGTGGGGAAAAAAGACTTGCCAAGGTGACAAAATTGCAAATAAAACCTGGGAGTCCTACTCCCAGTCCACTGCTCTGACCACTGCACCGTGTCCCCTCCCTCAGTCTTCAGTGTCTGTGCACATGTGTGTGTATGCATCTGTGTGCATGAATGCATGAACTTTGCATGAAAGCAAGGTTGTATAATGGAGTATGCACAATATTGTGTGTGTGTCGGGGGGGGGGGGAATATCACCTCAGAAGCTTGTTCCTTTTTGATATCCATCCTAGCTCTTCCCCAGCCTGAAGTCACACACAGCTGGCTGAGATGATTCCTGAAGAGCTTGCCAGCGCTTTCTGAAGAGGAGAGTTTTGCTCCTCTTTTAAATCAATACCCATTTCTCTCCTTTCAGCTGCAGGCATGAGTCTGAGCACCTCTGTTTTAGGAGATCAGTAAGGAGGTGGGGGGGGAAAATCACTACTCATCAATCCATCTGTGTCAGGGTTACGGAGGAAAATGAAATCTGCTCCTGACCCAGTTCTGAGCCCCGACCTGGTGATATCTCAGGGCAGAGCAGCCAGCATGTCCTATTGGTAATCTTGTTAGGGGTGAAGTTCACCCCAGCCCGATGCAACAGCAGGGGATTCTAAAAGCCTCATCTTACCCCAGCACAGTGTGTCTTACAGCACTGCCAGTTCTTTCAGCTTTATTTCTAGTCTCTTCATCATTAAATCCCCAGCTCCTGGGCTCAGCTGATAGGACTATTATCCTTGCTTTCATTTAAAAAGCAGAGTCCATTTCTGGCCCTTGTAGAGGCAGCGTAAAGCCTGAAAAGGTGATCCCTGATGGCTCCAATACCAGGAAGCAAATTAGCAGGACCCAGTGTTGATTGCTTTCAAATAGTTCATGCTTTTTACAACAAGTGAATGCTTTTGAGAGCCTGGTTCAGGATTTCTGGATGTGTTGGGCGGGACGCACTGCTGTGAAATTCTCCCAGGGGCAGAGTAGCCACATGCACCAGTCACATGCACCAGTTAAGTCCCAGTTATATCCTGTTTTGAGGATGCCACCTAAATCACACAAGTGCCCCACTTCAGCCCAGGCATTGCACCAGCCTCCCTGCACTTCAGCAGAGCTTGACCCTGCTTCATGCAGGTCAACATCTAGACTCAGGCTTTGTCTACACTTACAGTTTTGCAGCGCTGGCCGTTACAGCTGTGGTCGTACAGCTGTGTACGGCCAGCGCTGCAGTGTGTCCACACTGACAGCGACCAGCACTGCAGTGTGTCCACACTTGCACCAGTTGCAGCGCTGTTGTGAGTGGTGCATTGTGGGCAGCTATCCCACAGAGCACCTCGTCCCATTTTGTCGCTGTGGGACCCACAGCGACAAAATGGGACGAGGCCGGGGATAAGCGCCTCCAATGCACCACTCACACACGCTGCAGACGGCAAGGTGGACACTACGCAGGGCTGTCTCAGTGTGGACACACTGCAGCGCGCCGACACAGCGTACCCCACACTGTAAACGGGCCCCAGCGTGCAAACTGAAGGTAGAGCAAAGCCGATCTAGATTACCCGCAAGCAGTGGTCAAGCTCTGCGAAAGGCAGGGAGGCTGGTGTCAATGCCTGGGATGAAGTGGGCACTTGTGTGATTGTCATCCTCCAAAAACAAGGATATAACTGGACAACGGGCATGGAACTCGGCAGGGCACTCTGCCCCTGGGAAGAATTTCAACAGCAGTGCGTCCCCAAGCAATCCGAAAGCCTGAACCAGGCCGCAAAAGCATCACTTTTAAAAGCATGCAAACTTTTGAAAGCAATCAACACGGGCCTGCGAATTTGTTCCGGATGAGCACATCAAGGGAGCACCTTTTCAGCTTTGAACGCTGCCTCTACAAGGCAGAATGACTCTGCATTTTAAAAGAAAGCAAGGAAAGACCGATCAGCTGAGCCGGACTGGGGATCTAATGATGAAGAGACTAAAATAAAGCGAAGAACTGCAGTGCTGTAGACACACGTGCGGGTAAATAGGCTTAGAACCCTGCTGTTGCATCTGCTGGTGAACTGCACCCCTAACAAGATACCAATAGGAACACTGCGCTCTGCCCTGAATATAACAAGGCGGGCTCAGAACGGGTCAGGAGAAATGTGGATTTCCCGTAACCCTGACAATGGATGATGAGTATGATGCCCCCCCTAACGCCTACTGACTCCTAAAACAGAGGGCCAGACCATGCTGCAGCTGAAGAGAAAAGGGTAATGATTGAAAAGAGGAGCAAAACTCTCCTCTCGAAGCGCTGCAACCTCAGATCATCTCAGCACTGTGTGTACTTCAGGGGAAAGCTGAGGAATGATATCAAAAAAGGAACAAGCTTCGAGTGAGATCCCCCCCCCGAGCACCACACAATTGTGCAGACTCCATTAACACCTTGCTTTCAGCAAAGTGCAGGCATTCATGCACCGAAAATACACAAACACAACAGTGCCAGACCTGAAACGAGAGGTTGTGGACGGGACGCTAAGGTCGTGCGGGTCTTCCGCTTCTGTTCAGCCCGTGTGCCTGGCATTCGGACCCATGCTAAGAGGGCGCACCTAGGCACTTTTTTTTTTTTTTTTTTTTTTTTGTTAAAACTTACCCGTCCCGCTGCGTGCTATGCTCTATGGTCCGCCACTTGGGTGAGGCGCCAGGGCGGAGCGACAGGCAATGGCCCCGCTCTCCGCTGGAGCTCCGACGGGCGCGGGGCTTTGCGGCGGCTGCCGGCAGGGTCGCGCTGGGGGCGGTGGGCTTGTCGCGCTGCGGCGCGGGGACGGTCGGGAGCTTGCGTCGCTATCCGGCCAGCACGGCAGAGCAGCGGCGACGCCGTGGAGCCTCGCCGGGCCGGGCAGCCGCCGCGCCCGGTGGGGCTCTGCGCCCTGTTAATAGCCCGCGCCTGGCCCGTGGGGCGGTGAGTGGGGAATATTTGAATGTCTGGGCTTCCAGATGCTCGGGTTCCCACGCGTCCTTCAATAGGCTCGGCCCGCTCTCTTCTTCCCCAGCGCTCCCGCGGCTATTAAAGGTCCCGGAGTAGAGGGAAGTTTGGGGTACTTAAAGGGTGGGGTTCCAGTTGCCTCTGCTGCACCCATGACTGACCCAACCAGTCCAGCCCCCTCTGCCGTGACCGCTTCTGCCCGTGCCCCAGCCCTCTGCACCACCGATCCTGTCTCCAGCCAACCCCTGGCCAAGCAGCCAGCCCCCCCAACTGGTGCCGCCAGCTCTGCCAATCTGCCCGCGACCCCACTGCGACCTGTTTCAGGCAACCCTGGCTGCACCCTGCCTGAGCAGCCCGGGCCCCACACCCTTTCTCCACCAGCCCAACTCCCTTTCCCTGCCTGCGCCAGCCACCCATCACTCGTCGACACCTGCCTGCCTTCAGCAGCCCTGTCCCTGATGCCTCGCGTATACTCACAGCAATATAAACCCAATGCAGAGAGAGCAACTGAAGGAACCAACACATGTGCACACCCCGGGAGTGCGCGGGGGCCCACACATGTGACAGCAGTCTTATAACCAATTCAACGCATTATATGCCTTATATATTCTTATTATTCTTGTAGTTTTATGGAAGGTAATATCATTTGCAGATGAGAGGCTTTTTTCCCCACTTTTTTTTTAAGTATTCCCTTGCCGATCTGTGCTTTCTCTGGTAGTCAATGTCTTTCTTTGGAGCCTTCTCCTTTTTGGCAGGCCTGTCTTTTTCATGGTTTTCCTTATCCTCCAGTCTTGCCAACTTTTTATTTTGTGTTGTGCGATACAGATTCCTAACTGCTTTCCCATCTTTCTGTAGTTTTCCTTGGTTTTTTTTTAGCTTGCGTCTTTCAGAGTCTGCAATGGATGGAGCGTATTCAAGGTCACTTAAAAAAAAAAAACAGAGCAATGTTACTACAGAGCCTGCATTGTTTTTTAAGGTTTTAATGTTAGCATATCATTTACAATTCTGGCCTAGACAGCAGAGGCGCGCTTGCAGATAGGATGGCGGTTTCCACAGCGGCTGCAAGTGGAAGGGGGGGATGCTAGTGGCTACTGGGAAGGGTGGTTGTTGCTTACTCTGGAGCATGAATTTCTGTGCTTGGGAAAGCCAAAACATTCTCAGGTAAATAAACGCACCCTACACCACATTTGCCCGCGAATACTGCTCGAGCCATCTTGCCACACAGTTCACCTGGGGAAGGTGGGGGTTGCTTTCCTGTGGAAGCATTGGCGTTTCTGTGGCTTGTGAAAGCAGGCAGCTACAGGGAAAATACACTGAACCTACACCCAAATCTGCCAGCAGCTACTTCAGCCACTCTTTGCACCGCGCTCACCTGGGAAGAGGGTGAGGGTTGGGGTTCTGCTTCACTTGGAGCCATGGGGGCTTTCTGTGGCTTGTGGAAGCACAGAGCAGCTACAGGGAATCATGGGTATCCACATTAGGCATGTGCAGGCAGCCTATAGCCCCTGCTCCCAAACATTTGCATCCTTATTAATAAAGCTTCTTACCGGAACAGGCTCCTCTGCTGGTTCCTCACTACCAAGTCCAGCAGCTGGGACTGGCTAGCTTCTTCCTAGCTGGAAAATAGCTCCTGCCTGCCATGACTCTGCGGAGTCTCCAAACACTCAGTAGCCTCCCTCTCGGGTTCCTCTCACAACTCCCCCTTCTCCAGGCTTGAGCCCAGGGAAGTGGAGTGCGAAGTGATGACCAGAGGCTGAAGGAATGTGTGGATAAGTCCTATACCGCGAGGCAATAAAATGCTGGTGAGTGTCCACAACTGATGACCAGCGCTGCATCACCAGCGCGCTGGTCTCGCTACACCGGAAGCAGACCCAGGTGTACAGCAGCGCTGCAAACCGGAGTTGCAGCGGGCTGAGTCTTTAAGTGTAGACACCGCTTAAGTTGGCGCTGTCACCCCCTCACCAGCGCCTGTAACTTGCCAAGTGTAGACAGGCGTAGACACCTGCGTTTGCAGCGCTGTAACCCCCTCACCGCGCTGTAACTTGCAAGTGTAGACAAGGCCTCAGACTCCCTTCTGGGCCCTGGATCTGGTTGATTTTCTTCGTGCTTTTGTCTATCCAAGCTGTGAAATCTGCTGTGAGCTCAGCTGTTCGCAGGGCCACTCACTGAGGGAATGGGGCCATCCTGCCCAGATGGGCCAAAGAGACATTTTGCCACTCTTTGATTCCTAACTATAGCTCTTTGTTGTATGTAAGTCATATGGCGTGGGTTCTTTCAAATTGTTAGAAGCTTTATTAACATTGAAATTTAAATGCACTACACGCTCTCTCCTGAGGAGGGGCTGGAGGGGGTGTTGAGTCTGAGGCTGGCTGGGGACGAGGAGTGAAGTGCAGACATGAGGGTCTGGCTCACTGCCCCCCAGAATGGACCTGGCCGAGGGGTCCGGTTCGCTGTATCTACAAGCTCTGTTTTAGACCCTGTTCCTGTCATCGAATAAACCTCTGTTTTACTGGCTGGCTGAGAGTCATGTCTGACTGCAAAGTGGGGGTGCAGAACCCTGTGGCTTCCCCTGTGGCTTCCCCAGGACCCCGCCTGGGTGGGCTCTCTGTGGGAAGCACACGGAGGGGCAGAGGATGCTGAATGCTCCAAGGAGAGACCCAGGAGCTGAAAATGTGTGAGCTTCTTGCCCTGAACAAGTCTGCTCCAAGGGAGAAGAGGCTCCCCAAAGTCCTGCCTGGCTTTATGGGGAGCTGTTCCAGAGCATCGCCCGGGGACTCCGTGACAGCAGGTCATCCAGAGAAGGGGGAAATGGGGCCAAAGCCCACAATTATCCCAGTATCTAAGAAGAAGCAAATCCCAAAGTGGTGTCAGCAGCTCCCATTCTCCTCCCTTCATGCTGCTGACCTGCTTCATCGACACGCCTCCCATCCCAGATCCTCACTGCGTGCAGCAATGCTTGGAATACATTTCAGAGAATTACTGACGGGACGCGAGACAGGGAGACAGCTGCTGCTGCACTGAGGCGCAGTCCAGAAAAAGTGAGCTGTGAGGATTCCTGCAGCAGAGCTGGGGAAATTCATTAAACTCGTTACTCAGGGCTGTTTACTATGCACAGTAAATCAAGGGGTGTCTCTGTACAGTCATCAAGGAGCTCACTCCTGGATCGTAAGCTTGGCCCTGGAAGAGTCAGCTTGGCTCAGGCTTGTGTCTGTGTGACGAAGTGGGAATGTTCTTAATGTTTTCTCTGAACACTGTGTGGGTGCCTCAGTTTCCCCCTATGCAGTTCTTAAGTATCTAGGTGGTGTGATAAGGGTGTGTGATTGTTGTAGAGCCCTAGAGGGCAGGGGTGATGCTGTCTGCACAGAGAATGGTCGACACCCTGTCTCCTGGCAACTGATGGCCTGGGCCCCTCCCCTGCAAGGTGCCAACTGAAGGTGTTGGAGAACAGAGAGATCAGGTGGCCTCCTGGCCCGGGAAAGAGACAAACACCAGAGGAGGAGCTGGAGGGAGTCTCAGTTTGGAGCTGACTGGGGAAAAGGAGGGAGGCCCAGAACCAGGGTCTAGGCTTCCCCTGCCCCCAAGATGGACCTGAGCGGGGGGTCCTGTTCTCTGTACCTATAAATTCTGCTTTGACTGTGTTCCTGTCATCTAATAAACCTTCTGTTGTACTGGCTGGCTGAGAGTTATGGTGAATTGCAGAAAGTGAGGAGTGCAGGGCCCTGACTACCCCACACTCCATGACTGTCTGTTACAGGAGTGCGGAGGGTTCAAGGTGGACGTGTGTATGTGCATGTGTAAGCATGTGCATGCATTTATATGTGTGTCTTCAATCAGAGGACACACCTACCATACACGAAGCCCAATTCCCTTCTGCCCAGCACCCTGTGCAATCCTTTACGTCAGTGCAAGGTGGGCGTGCAACACTATTCTGCTGACCTGATTACATTTTGCACTCCTATTGCACTGATGGAGATGACGGCACTGGAGGCAGGGCAGCAGAAAATTGGGCCGTGAGCCTTCCTGACCATGTGGGAAAATTGACCCCTTGGCAGAGGGGCCAGCACAAGGCCTGGGTGCCACAAAAAAACAAAAACAGAAGGAAGTATTTTTTCACACAACAAACAGTCAACCTGTGGAACTCCTTGCCAGAGGATGTTGTGAAGGCCAAGGCTATCAACAGGGTTCAAAAAGAACTAGATAAATTCACAGAGGATAGGTCCATCAATGGCTATCAGCCAGGATGGGCAGGGATGATGTCCCTAGCCTCTGTTTGCCAGAAACTGGGAATGGGCGACAGGGGATGGATCACTTGATGATTTCCTGTTCTGTTCATTCCCTCTGGGGCACCTGGCACTGGCCACTGTCAGAAGACAGGATACTGGGCTAGATGGACCTTTGGTCTGACCCAGTAGGGCCTTTCCTATGTTCTTATCTTCACTTAAGACAACAATTAAGTCCTGGCCTGTGGGGTAAAGGGTTGTGAAAGGCACAGATGATGCAAGTCCCCCTCTAGTGGGGGATGTTCAGTACCCTCAGTTGTTCTATATCAGAGGGGTAGCCGTGTTAGCCTGGATCTGTAAAAACAGCAAAGAATCCTGTGGCACCTTATAGACTAACAGACGACGTCTGCTCAGTTGTTCTGAAAATCTGACCCCTAGAGGATAACAGCCTACTACTGCTGCCACTTAGTGGGAGTATCCTTTATCTTAATGGGCAGAGGTAAGTCTGTGGCTAGGGGCAGATGGTCCATGGGTTCACATTCATGCTACAGGGCATCAGGAGGTTGTTGCTACCCTGAGCTAGGGTGACCAGATGTCCCAATTTGTTATAGGGACACTTCCGTTATTTGGGGCTTAATGTTACATAGGTGCCTATTACCCCCCACCCCCATCTCGATTATTCATACTTGCAGTCTGGTCACCCTACCCTGAGCACAAACCAGAGTGTTAGCTCAGCAAGAGGAGGAAAGACAGAGCAGCCCTGCTGCAGCAAACACGAAGCATTTCCATTCTCAGGCACTCAAAAGTCCAGGCTGCAGCACATCAGAACTCCAGCTCTCAAAGGTTAAACCAGGAGGTGCTGAATTGCTCTCTGTAAAGGAGGTTTATTTTTTAAAGATGTGCCTGTCATTCCTTCCCAGCTCCCTGCTGGTGGTACCTGCCTCCCCCCTACAATCCCCCCCAACTCCAACTGTGTAAACAGGCATCTTGGAGACAGCTGAGCTGTCTGGCAGGCAGGGGAAGGCGTGGTGTCATGCACAGAATAGGAATAAAATTACCAAGTGATGTGCAGGTTTCTCCTCCCTCAGTCTGTGCTACCGCTCCCTCCGTTCTCCTGTCTTCCCCAGTCATCACAGCCTGTCAGCTCCTGCCCAGGGACCCCCAGCAGCAGGGGAGCTTGGTTTCTGGTCCCCACTTAAGAGGCCAAATCCAACTCCACCTGATAGATGCAAGAGCATATGCCTGAGGTGCTGCCGTGCAGCGAGGCAGGTGATGACTATCATCACCCATTCAACATCCTGCACTCTGACTTGGTAAAGAGGGGACTGGGAGATGGGACAGGAGCACTGGGAGAAGCAGAGTTCCATGGTTGTGGCAGACACTCAGCCAGGGAGCTGGATTTGATGTCTCTCCGGCACTGAGCATTGCTAATCGGCTGCTGTTAATTCACCTGCAAACACCGTTTGCAAACGGATCAAATTTCAGCACTTAGGTTCCCCTGAGCTTTAGAGCCAGCTCTCAACTGCCAAGGCCAGCTCCAGGGTTTTTGCCACCCCAAGCAGCACAAAAAACCAAAAAAAACCAAACAAAAAAAGCCACGATCACGATGTGCAGCTCTACCGCTGCCGCTTCAGTCTTTGGTAGCAATTCAGCAGCTGGTCCTTCGCTCCAAGAGGGACTGAGGGACCCGCCACCAAATTGCCGCCGAAGACCTGGACATGCCGTCCCCTCACCGTTGGCCACCCGAAGAAGCTGCTTGCTGGGCTGGTGCCTGGAGCCGACCCTGTCAACTGCAGCTCTTTTAATGGTACTCCCCTCCTGGAAAGCACACAGGATCCTGCAGCAGTTATGGGGTTATATATCCAGGTGTAGCTGGACAGGGCACACTCTTTCTCTCTGTCTCCTGTAACATGGGATTTCCCTACATCCTCCCTGACCTCCCCCATCCCAGTGGTCAACTAGCAGGGGTGCTGGAACAGTTTGTTCAGTTGGGGGAGAGGGGGTTGGGAGCCACTGAACCAAAGTGTAAACCTTGTCTATGATGGAAACCACTTCAAGCCCATGGGTGTGGCAGCACCCCGATGTCAGCTACTTACGCAGTGTTGCCAATTTAGTCATTTTCCAACCCTCTCCCCTGTAAATTCAAACATCCCCTCTAATTTCAATTCCCGGGAAAACTCTGCGTAGGAGGGCGGGTTGTGGGAGCACACAGTGGCTCCCATGGGCATGGATTTCTGTGCAGGTGTTTGGGGGAGATCCATCTCCAGGTTTATCTGCACTCCTTTCACCAGGTACCTACATCTCTGGTGCTGAGCACACGTGTCACAGCCCATCACGCTCCCACTCTTCCTCTGTTACACCTGCAACAGGCATTAGGGATGGCAGAGACCTTGACAGATCTCTGTGGCTGCATTAACTCAGCCCAGCCCATGTGATAACCTGCCATGCAGGCAGGGACTAACAGGAGAGGCTGTCGTGCTGGAAATCACCCCATCTATTCACTTCATCTAATCCACGTTCAGCCACTACAACCCTCCCTCTGCCGGGATAAGCGCTTGCACTGCCTGGAGCGATGTGGCCACTGCAATTAATGTCCTTGAGTTCAGGGCAGATGCAGGACCTTGCACACGTACTCAGGCATGCACGTTTCAGGATTCTCCATGGCCCCCATTGCTTACAGCAGTGAGCGGTTGGCGTAGCGTGCTACCAGTTCACTATGGTAGCATTTTGAGCCAGCGTCAACAGTTGCAGGAGGTGCAGGATAGTAGAGAATCAGACCCTGGACGTCTCTAGGTACTTTTTGTGCATACGTGGAGAAAACCCCATAACACGGGGTGATGAATGACACTGTCAGATCAGGAACTGGATGGTGCAAAGTCACCTTCTCTCCCTGCCCCTGGCCTGTGCCTCCCAAGCGAGACAGCACAGAACCCAACCCCATGTTTCCTGGCTGAGGGGAAAAGAATGAATCCTGACACCACAAAGAACTATTACTTGCCTCTCCTTTGTATCCAATGCAAACAGAACCTGTGCCTTCAATGTTCTTATTATCTGCACTGAGAATTTTCCCCTCTGCACAGAGCTGGACTGCAAGATACATCGGATAAAATCATGACAGGTTGCAACATTCCTGACTCATGATATGTGAGGCTTCTCTTCAAGGCCCAGCTCCAAGACTTATGTGATTTACCAGAGAATTTCAGCTTTCTTTTTTCTTTTTCAAGCAAAATTCTAGCCTTTTCCTAGTGGGGAAGAAAAACTTAATGTGAATCCTAAAGTCTCAAAAGCTATTAGGGGAAATAAAAATAACTCCACCTTTATTATGGTTAAAACCTCATGATTTTGGGGGGCCTGCACCAGGGTTTTCAATGTCTGAGGTTGGTGACAGTAGAACAGCTAGTTGATCAAAGTTCTTCCAGCAAATTACAGCTAACACAGAATCATAGAATCATAGGACTGGAAGGGACCTCGAGAGGTTCATCTAGTCCAGTCCCCTGCACTCATGGCACTAAGTATGATCTAGACCGTCCCTGAAAGATGTTTGTCCAACCTGCTCTTTGTGATCTCCAGTGTGCAAGGGGCGGGATGCTGGGGTTTTGATGGTTTCGCTGTGACCATTCTAATGAGGTATTTTAAAGCTCACGCTCCAAAACGTCTGTTAGTCTATAAGGTGCCACAGGATTCTCTGCTGCTTTTACAGATCCAGACTAACACGGCTACCCCTCTGATACTTGACACCATGCAAGGCACTGCATTTAGCCGTATGGAGTGGAAATCCATCAACCTCATGAAGAAACTTGAAAGCTCATGCTCCAAAACATCTGTTAGTCTATAAGGTGCCACAGGATTCT
The DNA here is from genome assembly GCF_003597395.2 of Chelonoidis abingdonii. Lineage (NCBI taxonomy): Eukaryota > Metazoa > Chordata > Testudines > Testudinidae > Chelonoidis > Chelonoidis abingdonii. Next base: position 558,866 of record NC_133779.1, read on the forward strand.
CTGCTGCTTTTAAATAAGAAGCAGATCCTAGATTAGAAGCTGCCCAACTAAACCATGAGGGGGGCCCCTGCTTTCTGCAGGCAGTGGAACAACAAAGTATTTAGTATCCGGCAGCTTTATTTGTACAGCTTCCAAGAAAAAAAAATCCCCCAACTCTCAGCTACCCCCTGGGAGCATCATTATGCAATAATTTACTTTAATTAAGTCAAAGTTATTTTATTAATATCATTAAAACGTGCGCTCAGCAGATTAGTGCCTCACATTAGCCTACTCTGTTTGTGCAGGCAGCCTGGCTTGTGTATATATCATGGCTTTAGTTGGGTTTCTTCAAGAGCTTTCAGGGCCGGCTCTGAAATAATGTTATAAACATTGGCCATTACATTCTACTCCACAGATAAATCTGCAGGTGTTAATTGGGAACTTGCTCTCCAACTTCCCTTAACTTGATGAGAAGAGGAGGCGTTAAACACCCAGGATGACACATTTGTTTGAAATGGACAAGTCTAGTGCAGCTTTACGCTGAAGCTCAGGGGCCATATTTGAATAAAGGAAGGGAGAATTGTGGGTCTAGTGGTTAGAACAGGGCAGCTGGGAGCCAGGACTCCTGGGTTCTAGCCCCAGCTCTAGCAGAGGAGTGGGGGTCTAGTGGGTTAGAATAGGGTGGGAACCAGGACGCCTGGGTTCTGATCCTATTGCAAGCTCTGCCATGTAATTCAACCCTAATGCACTAACCTGCCCCACGGGTGTTCTGGCTATTCCCCCCCTCACAAACCCAGCCCATGAGACATTGCTCCACTGCCCATCAGGCACTGATGGGGCACGTGTCTCAGCTAGGGTCAGTGTCAGAGCTGAGATTAGAACCCAGGAGTCCTGGCTCCTCAGTCCCTTGATAAGAAATATCTCCCCTCTTTAGGCATGAATGGTTCCTTTCCTGCACACAGATTCCCTTTGTTCCTATAGCAGGGACTGAAATTCTGGCTTCTCCTCACACATCCCTGCTTCTATCAGGGACCCTCACCAGCTTTTGATCTGTTTACTTTTATGCTGGCCTGGGCTCTTGTTTTAGCTTCCTAATCATGGTTTATGTTGCAAGGTGGTGCAGAGGAGTAAAAGCCCAGGCTGGCTCAGCACCGAAACGCTTAACAAGTGGCAGTGGGGGGAGATGTTCAGGGATCCATTCACAGTATGTGGCTGATCAGAGACAAACCAAAGAGGAGCTGGTTTGCTTTGTGTGGAGACAAACCCCAGGGCGAATCCATTTGATGCCTACAGCAGCTGCTGTATGTCTCTCTCCATGCTCACACTGCAGAGATGCACCCGGCCGCAGCAGCCGGGTCTTGTGGGGAGGGGGCTTTCAGGGTGGATGTGGAGCGCCCGGTTTGAGGGCTGATGTACCTCAGGGAAACAGAGCATCCCCATGACTTGCTCTGAGTGTTTGTGCAAGCTGGAAAGGGTCCCTGCACTGACTCTGCCTTAAAGGATCCATCGCAGAGCAAAAGCCTTGACAGACAAGTTCATTTAATGGTGATTTAGGTACAGCTCTTGGAGGGGAGTGGGGTCTAGTGGTTACAGCAAGGGGGCACTGGGAGCCAGGACTCCTGGATTCTCACCCCTGCTGCGGGAGGGGAGCGGGCTCTAGTGGTTAAAGAGAGGGGGCACTGGGAGCCAGGACTCCTGGATTCTCACCCCTGCTGTGGGAGGGGAGTGGGGTCCAGTGGTTAAAGCAAGGGGGCACTGGGAGCCAGGACTCCTGGATTCTCACACCTGCTGCGGGAGGGGAGCGGGGTCTCGTGGTTAAAGTGAGGGGACACTGGGAGCCAGGGCTCCTGGATTCTCACCCCTGCTGCGGGAGGGGAGCGGGGCTTTGTACCTGATTCGAGCAATCTCATTCACATTCAGCACCAGTCCCAGCTTCATGCTATTCAGGGAAAGGGGGCTGGCTGGAAGTCAAAAAGCTGCAGCAGCCCAGGCAGTGAAAAGGCCTGAGATGAGACAGAGCTGGTGGGAGGCTCTCAAAGAGCTTCCATATTTCTCTGTTTGAGGACAGGGGTTGGGGGCATGTTTGGGATGTTCTGATACCTGCTAACTATCCACATGCATTGCTGGGTCCCAAGCCATGCTAGCTCCTGGCCCCTCCTCCCCCACATCTGCCTTGCATGCCCATTGGCCTGCCCCCCATCTCCCCGCTGGCACTGCCAGCTCTTCGGGGCACTGCTGTTGGACTATAACCCCTAAGAGAGGGGATTGCCTACAAATGCAAGTGGTCTGCAGCCACCTCTGTGCCAGGAGAAGTACATACCTAGTGTAAACAAACAAGTTCCCTTATGAAAATATCCAGACTCCAATGTCACCCAAATGACACTGTCTTAACATAAAGCCTCCAAGGGATGGAGACCCCAACACAGGCCCAGGGAATCTGCTCCTTGCACCCTGTTTCCAGCTGTGATTTTTCTACCTCTAAGCCATGGGATCTCCTCCTACCTTTGCCTGCTGGATTGAAGAGCCCTCAAATATCAGAAGTCTCTTCCCTGTAAGGAATTCTCTGTAAGCTCCTAGATGCCTAACTCCCTTTTTGAAAATCACAGGGGCACACCTAGCCGTAGCTTTAGGCACCTCAATACGGTGAAGAAACCAGTCCTCACACACTGCACTCAAGCCGCTACCAGTGTAGACTATAATTAGCAATGCGGGTTTCCTTCTGTCTCTCCCAAACACCCCCATCCCACCCCTAGCATGATCTGGGTACATGCTGCATAAAGAAGGGTTTTCTTTTATTGATTTTATGTTGACTGGGATGCATGCAGTTGCAGGCTGTTTCTCAAGCTTATTCCAGACATTTGGCAGATGGAGGTGACTCTGCTCTGGAAAACTGGTGAGAGTTCAGAGTCATATATTGCACCCTGAATACAAACTTTATGCGTGGGTCAGTGCTCACAGGAGCTCCCGATTATTCCCCTATTAAATGCCTCGTTGATCATTCCGCTGGGGGATACCGATCACAAAAGCTTGTCACAAATAAGACAAATGCTTCTTTTGGTCTTTAGGGACAAGGCAGATAAAACACACTCATAAAATACATATAAAGCCAAAGCTTGCACAGATGGAGACAATCATTAGCAAACTACTTAGAATGAGACAAATCGGGGGACTACTGCATTTAATGGAATGAGCAATTGGATTTCACGGAGCTGTCATACGGAATTGGGATGGGTTTGAATTACCAGACACATTCACCAAAGATACTGGTATAGAGGTAAGTTACTTTCCTGTTACAAACTGCCCCCAAAATGCCAGCTGCATCCTGCCTGCAGAACATTTATGACAGCTCTTCCTTCAGTGAGATGTGAACATATCAACAGACAGCTTCTGAAACATCTCACAAGCCATCAAGCACTGAGATGACAGAATGGGTGAGAGAAGGTGACCTGGTTCCCCTCAGAATCAAGCAGGATTACAAAGAAAAGCCAGCGGGGGAGAGATTCTTTAAGAAGAGATTTGCCAAGGCACAAGGGGATTGGGCACCCAGCTTTAACTACCTGACTTTTGCTGGAAGTTGGACACTACCTACCCTATGGTGTCTTGGACCGTCATCCCCTAAATGTACTTCGTTCACAATGCACAATTCACTGGTGTTACTCATTGCCAGGGCATGTTGTGAAGGCCAAAAGTAGAATTGGTTCCAAAAAAGAAGTAGAGGACAGAGTCCATCAATGGCCATTAGCCATGATGGTTAAAGGATGTAACCTGATGCTCAAGGTAACCCTACACCTCTGACTGGCAGAAGCTGGGAGAGGAAGCCAGGGACGGAGCTCTCCAAAACTGCTCCGTTCTGTTCAATGCTTCTGAAGTTCTGGCACTGGCCCCTGTCAGAGACAGGATGCCAGGCTGGATGGACCATTGGTCTGATCCACTATGATTGTTCTTATGTTCCTAAATGGGCTGGACTCCCTGGAAATGCATCCACTGGTTAGAGCATGGGGAGCTAGGAGTCAGGATCCACTTCTGAAAAGCATCATACAAGAGCTAGGTATTTGTGCTGTTTCTAAATGGAGGGGTCACGATGGAGGAAAATAATTTGAGAGAGATCTGCAGAGTATTTCAGTTATAACTGGATCAGAAACAACAGAAGTCTCTCTCTCTCACGTGCCATTTTAGTATTTCATTTGTTTTAAGACCAGAAGGGACAATTTGATATGACCTCTTGCCTCATACCGGACAGAGAACCCCACCCACTGGCGGGGACTAAGCTCCCCTACAAGGTAAATCACACCCCTGAGCCCAGCAACTGGTGTTTCTTCTTAAGCAGAGCTTTTGGAAACAGATACTCAGCCTTGATCCAAAGACTCCAAGTGATGTTTGCGAGTTCCCTTGCAAAGCTGCTACAGCTCTTTCTGACTGCTAAAGAGTAGTGTCTGATTTCCAAGGCACATTCTTCTATGTCTGGGGGGTCAGGAGAATGCTGAGCAAGGACATGCTTGTGTTCTATAAATACATCAAGGGGAAGGGTGGGAGATAAACCCCAGAGAGAAGGAATTGCTCCTGAAGTTAAATAATAGCACTGGCACAAGAACAAATGGGGATGAACCGGCTGTGAATAAATTTAGCCTGGGAATTAGAGGAAGGCTCCAACCATCAGAGCGAGGTTTAGATTCAGCTCCCCCAGTCAGTGCACTGGGGGGCAAACAACCTGACTAGCTGTAAGATGGAGCGTGATGAGTTTGTGAATGTGATGGGAGAGTGGGGTTGTCTCCGATGGCAAGGGCGGACCAGCGTGGCTTGCCCATCCTTTGATGTCTGGAGGCCCTGTGCTATCCAGCCCTGATTGCTCAGAGAGGCAGACCTGTGTGAGAGGAGCTGAACCCTGAAAAGAGCAGCAGGTGGCTGCAGGTAGTAGAGAATGCTCAGGAAACAAAAGCCAGAGGTGGTGTAGCTAGCTTGCAACAGCAGCAGCAGCAAGACTGGCTCTTGCAGAGATGGCGAAGGGCGCCCCACTGAACTGTGCCTGGGAAAAAGGCACAGCTCACCCCAACCAAAGGGAGAGAGACGCTACACTGGAAAGCCAGAGGACTGAATAAAGTGGACCCCAGGTGGGGAAATGTTTTCATTTTCTTTGGACTGTCTTGAGTGAGTTGGGGGAGCCCTGAAAAAGGGGAAAGCAGAGGCAGAGACCTGCAAAGCAACCTCTTTAGCCATGAGGTGGCCCTCAGGATGCAGCCCACCTTACTACCAGGGAACTAGACTCGATGTCCCAGGAAGTCCCTTGCCGTCCAGTGGTCTATGTTCCTAAGTCTCTTTTACAGTTTGTGCTCCTAGGTGCAACTGAAAGGAAGGAAGGAAGGAGAGCCAGCACAAAAATGAAAGGCAAGAAGGAGTTAACCAAACTCCTCTGAGTGTCAAGGTCAGGGTCTGAGCCATGTCTGGGCCACTTATTTTATTCTAGTGGTGGGTTGTTTTGTGGGGACTGTATCTTGGGAACCTCTTGACCAAATCTAAGCAGAAACTGTTGGAACAACTTGCCAAAGGCCATGTGGATTCTCTATCGCTGGCAATTTTCAAATCAAGACTGGATATTTTTTAAATACCTGCTCTAGTTGAAACGGGAATTAATTCTGGGACATCCTATGGCCTGTGTGAAGCAGGTCAAGGAAAGGGCTGGGTGGTTCTCAGTTGGGTCCCCACACACTATCTCTTGCAATCACACTTATCTCTCACGCCATCTGCCCGGGCTCAGGAGTAAATCGGGACTAAATCCTTGGCAGTATTTAAAAACTAACTCTCTCCAATTACAATTCATTATTGGAATAAAAACTGGATTGCCAGAGCTTAGCTGGAAGTGCATTCTCTCTTCTAATCGATATTCTGACGTGCACTGTATCCAGAGATGAAATTCCACTCCTTTCACTTGCTATTACAATAAAGTCCCTCCGTCTCCTGCTGTTTGGTTGTTTCAGCGTTATGCTTACCCAACCTTCCCAGCCCTCACTGGGCCACAAGTTTCATTGTAACCTGCAGACGCAATGAGCCCTGCCACCTAAAGGTCAGCCCAGACCGAGAATTCTGCCTCCTGTAAGCTGCTTTCTTGGTGCAGGTCGCTCTGCCAGCTCGGACTCCGTTAATTATTTTAATACCATTCTTAGGGGGATGGATTCCTGCGGATAATCTCGGCATTCTCCCAGCGTTCACATATGCACCAAGGGAGAAGCAAAACACAACAGTGTTTGTTCACTCTGAGTGGAACGGCACCCTGGAGAGCCCCACTGCCTGGGAAAAGTCTGCCCTTATACCTGCAATTAACTCATTTTTAATATGTGCCAGGCACAGTGTCCCCTCCCACCTGACCTTTCAAATGACTGCACTTTAATTGTTCCTAAACAACATGAAATTGATTTTCATTAGAGGCTAATGTGCTTAGTGAGGCCTCAACAGACAAAATGAGACAAAGAGGCAGAGGCTGGAAACACAGGGTTGTGGTGAATGTTTGCTATTTCCTCTTTGCCTCACCATATGGGGAGCAAACCCCCTTTCGCTCAGTGTGGACAGAGGAAGGTATTGCTGTACGTGCTAATTACTGCAGAGATTTCGCGAACGGTGGCAGAGCCCATCCATCGCCATTCCCCCAGCAGTGCCATCGGATCCCCATTTATTTCAGCCTTCTCTTCAGAACTGCCCTCCCTAGGTTTGACTAGGATAAAAAGGTGTCTGGCTGCTTGCACTCACCACTTGAACGGCTACATCACATGTTTGGGGAGACGGTGCAGGGAAAGCAAACTCAACACCTGCCTTTTAGCTGAGGCCTCAGCTGCACAGGGAAGTGGCACCAGTTTAACCTCAGGGACAAGTTTAAACCAGTTTAGTTAAACCAATTCAAGCCCCTGTGTGGACACTTCAATTTCAGTTTAAGAGGGGCTTATTTCAATTTAACTTAAGTTGACTGGGAAAATGCTTAAGCTAAACTAATCTCACACTGTCCACACGGAGCTTTGCCCTGGTGTGACTAAGCCAATTTAAAAAATGATTTAAGCTAAACCAGGGGAACTTTCCCAGTGCAAGCAAGGCCCCCAGTTTGATGTACCTGTTTTCAGAGCCCTCCATGGCCTTGCTCACAGACTGCAGCCTGATTCTTCATCACACTCGGGTCTAGGGTGACCAGAGAGCAAGTGTAAAAAAAATGGGAAGGGAGTGGTGAGTAATAGGTGCCCATATAAGAAAAAAAAACAACCCCTAATCGGGACTGTCCCTATAATATCAGGACACCTGGTCACCCTACTCGGGCCCCTCTGTGCTGTCAGTGAGAAGCAGCAGGAACACACACACCCCCTTACCCCCAAGAGCCCTCCCCAGGCGGTGTGGCTAGTGCAGTGTTTCTCGCATGCAGCCACCAGGAGTTTTTCTTGTAGGCACATCCTCCTGGGCTGTGATGGGGCTGGGGAGGCAAAGCAGCAGCTCCTCCCCTCCCTGTCGCTCCTGGACAGGGCCGGCACTTCCATGTAGGCGGCCTAGGCAATCGCGTAGGGCGCCAGGATTATTGGTGGGCGGCATTTTGTTGGAGGGGGAGGCAGGCGGCTCTGGTGGAGCTGCTGCAGTCGTGTCTGCGGAGAGTCCACTGGTCCGCGGCTCCAGTGGACCTCCCGCAGGCACCAGTGTGGCAGTTCCACCGGAGCTGCGGACCAGCTGACCCTCCGCAGGCACGACTGCGGCAGCTCCACCGGAGCCGCGGGACCAGGGCACGGGGCGGCAAAATTGCCATGCGCCTAGGGCGCTAAAACCCCTGGCGCCGGTCCTGCTCCTGAATACACCCCCTTGGTTTTAGCTACTGGGGCTGCAAGCAAGGATTGGGCCCTGCTCCTTCGGGAGACAGCTGGAGACAATGCTGGAGGAGCAGGGAGCCAGTGAGTTCCCCACCTTCCCGGGGCAGTGAAGCTCCGGCTTTGGGCATCACCCCTGGGGTGGCAGGACAGCAGGCTCCAGCTGCATGGCTTTGGGCTCCGTCCCCAAGCCACAGCAATGGGGCTTTGGACTCTGGCCCCCCACTGTTTCCCCTGGACCCTGCTGCCTCCTCCGAACCCCTCCCTCCACAGCCTAATTTGTCCCCAGGCTTGCCGGGGCTGAGTAAGTTTGCTGTGAAAAGTGATACTTGTATGTTTGTTAATATCACTTTTCGCAGGAGACTTACTAGCTAGCAATAAAGAAGTTACAATGATTTGGACCTGTCTATGTGCATCCTTATTTGTTTTTCCTAAAGCTAATTAAGTGTTTTAGGGAAAAGTGTGAAAGCGGCCACCAGCAAGAGCTGGTTGCACTCTGGGGCCACCAAAAATTTTGTCCTGAGAACCCCTGCGCTAGTGTAAGGGTCCTTCACTCACCCAGTTCCCCAACCCCAGCAAAGAGGGGACAGATCGGGGCAGGGTTTGAGCACACTGCACCGAGGCTATTCTCTGCTGCCCAAGCCACGTGGGGTTGGATTGAGAGGTTGCAAGAGCGTGGCCTTAGGGGACAGGGCAGCCCTGGGGAACCTTCCCCAAACAAAGGACACAGACTTTGTCGTGAGAACGTCTATAAACCCCTTCTAGGGAAACAACAGCAGCTCTGCCCTTTAATTTCATGTAGGGCTAATTTGGTTGGAGCCCCGAGGCAGGCACTAACGGGGGCTTTCAAAACCCTTAGATCAGTCACTAATCCAAACCGGGAACAGATTATAATGTTGCCTTTTACTCATTACTGCAGTAAGCAACATGCAGTTTCCATCTCCAGCCTGCAAAAGCCAAAGGAGAAGAAACAACTTACCTTATTTACCCTCCAATTAAGGCTGATCTGATTTTACACATAACTGATTAACAAAGTTCTTGCTTTTCTAAAACTTTAATCACTGACAATGCTCCCAAATAACCTTGGATGCAGCAGCTGATGCACAGGACAATGGTTTTCCGTCTGCTAATTAGCAGCTTTCATCTCTGCTGTAGTATTCCCTCATCTGCCTCATTCATGCCAGAGCAAAGCAGCCCCCTTGACCTACGTTCATTTGGGTGGAGAGCGTGTCCATTTGCAGAACGATTGTGGCCCCACATTAAAGCTACCTGACTTGGAATAACCACTACCAACTGCCTCAAAAGGCCAAGCACTGGGGGAAAAGAGCCAATGTGTTTATTTATTCGTTAATGTGCAGCAAGATGCACCAGTAGATTGCAGAGAGGTGTGCATGGCAGAGTGCAGATCACACAGCGCAGCACCAGAATCAGTCCGACTTTGCCACTTTCCTGTTCTGCTCTCCTCTGAGTTCTGCAGGCTCCTGGACTTGAATGCCTGGATCAACCTTTTGTGGGCAGGCTCCAAAAATATTTGTGGGCCCCCATGGAGGCAATGGAGCATGGCGCGGAGAGGTCAGTCCCCGGAGCGAGGGGCCAGCCGGAGGCAATGGAACATGGCACAGGGACGTCAGTCCCTGGAGCAAGGGGCCAGACCGGGGCAATGGGGAATGGAGCGGAGAGGTCAGTCCCTGGAACGAGGGACCAGCCTGGGGCAATGGAGCATGGTGTGGGGAGGTCAGTCCCTGGAGTGAGGGGCCAGCCTGGGGCAATGGGGCAGGGCACGGGGAGGTCAGTCCCTGGAGCAAGGGGCCAGCCTGGGGCAATGGGGCATGGCAGGGGCCTCCCCGCTCTGCCCAGCACAAGGGCCCTATTTACAAACCAGCAGTTGCCAGACACACAGTGGCCCACCCGGCCCTGTGCTGCCAACCTGCCCCTTCCCCTCGGGGCAGGCCTATGCCGTGCCACACAGACCCAACCACACTGTGTGCGCTGCCTCCATTAAATCCCAGTAATCAGAAATGCAGTTTCAACTGCTAGTCTTCGATGGAGGTCAATCACTGAGTGCAGGGGGGGTGATAGATCCTGAAGGAGCCTATTTCTAAATGTGTGTGCAGAAGGGACACTGGAGCAAAGTCTAAGTGGCTCCTTTTTATTGGAAGGGCAAATGAACAAAAAGTGCTGGCCTGATGGCTCAAGCTGGAGTCTGCCCTGCACCTTGCCTGCCAGTGGTAGCCAAAGGACACTGCAACTGGAGCCTGTAGACACTCAGGCAGCACCGCACCACCTGGCCTTTTACTAGCTCTAACCAGGCAACTTCACACCCAGGGCAAGAGCAGCACTGATGTAGGACACTGGTGCTGCGGTTTGGTGATGATTCAGATTCAGTCTCCCGCTCCCTCTTTTGCTAATGTCTGAGCATTTTTCTCCTTGCCGCTGGCTCTGCTTTGATAAGCCTGCCGATAATTGGAACACATTGTGGAGTGGATAATCCCCCTTTGTAGCAGACGCATGGTATTATGATGTCTGCTGGGGGCGAGGGCGGGGAATAAAAATGGATTAACTGTTTTAATACGCGGACCTGGAGTGATGGATTCTCTCTATAGCCAGAGACCCAGGGAACCTAATGAGGTTCCTTCCTCTCATCCTTCCCAGCCTGGAAGAATTTATTTCTCAAGTTCAGCCCATTCCTTTGGGGTTCATGGAGCTCGAGATCAGCCTCAGATTTCAACTCCAAAGCTTGTTTATCCAGACTTAAGCTGAGCACCAAGACGTGAAGCTTGTTTACCGTGGCCTGAACTCTCTGCTCGTTCTGAGCGGCAGCAAGTTGCCTTCTCTTCCAATCCCCACGTTTTTCCCGCGAAGCAGAATTAAGGGCATGAAGAGGCAGCTGTTCCCACGATGCCACCACACCGGGAGAACTCCCGCTAAGCACAGACTTCACAAGACAACTCCCCTTTCCTGGCCTCTCAGGTGCTCAGATTTACTGCCAGCAGTCTTTCTGCTGGGCTTTAAGCTAAGAACCGTAGAGGTGGTAGCTGAAAGAAGTGGTGGCCAGAAGCCATGCACCCCCCGGCACAACTATGTCTTTTCTAAAGTATCCACATACCTCACATTGCAGCCAGAGCTCAGATAAAAAAAAACAACTCCCCTCCCCCTCCAGTCAGTTACCCCCCGCCCCCAAATACCGTAGGATCGGGGCAGCACCCTCCAGCAGCACATTAAGCAATGGGACCATCACCGTGGCATTAGACAGAATAGGCCAGCCACAAACCTGAGCACCTCCCAAGTGCAGCCACCTCTGGTTGCTTTTAATGAGCCCATTTTCCTCCTCCCCAGGCCCATGCCATGTACACGATTGTGATGAAAGATTGATTCCCCTGGGGTGCTGAGCTAAGTCATGTGGCCTGAGCTCTGGACTCTGCAGCTGTGTCACAAAGGGACACAACTTGAGAACAGAGGAAGCAAAGCAGGAGCTCACAGGGCATAAACCACCAGTGAGTCAGTCCTTGCCGATTCAGGGTATGTCTACACTAGGTCTGAATGAGCTCCAGTTGCACCCGAACTGACTAGACTAAAGCTAACTCAGATGAGTTCACACAAGCTGAAATCACACCCGTGGTCGCACCGTCAATGTACCCTGAGTAACGGCATCCTTACCAACTTCAGCAGATCATGGGTTAATTGCATGGCACAGAGCTGGCAAAGAGGTGCACGTAACCTGCTGTTCGGTTTGCAGGGTGCAGACGCAGCCACAACGCCGCACTCCCGGGATCATGCCTGCCACTAGGCTAAGCAGAGCGGGTCAAAACTTTTTTTTGACTGAAACATTTTTTCCCCCCTAGCAGATTCAGGGACACTAAAACACTTTGCTAATTCATGTAGATTTCACTGAATTGCTCCAGTAAAAACACAAAAAGCCCCAAAGCATTTAATATTGACATTTCCAAAGTGTTTTGATTTGAAAGGACTTTGTTTTGCAGCGTACTAGGATTTTTTTTTAAACTCTCAAAATTGAAATATCTTGTTCAATTCCAAACAAAAGCTTTTTCCCATTTTTCAGAGCTGCCAATGAGTCAAATACTCCATTATTTACCCAGCTCTTCTGCCAAGCACCTAAAATCAGCAGGAGCCTTTCCCTTGACTTCAAGGGCTTTGGAGCAGGACCCAGATGGGCACCAGTCCCAGGGAAACTTACAGGTGGTCTCAACTGGGATTTGCCTGTAGAACCAGTCTCTGTGATGGGTGGAAAGTACTGAAGCAGAAGCTCTGTAGGGTAGAAGCATTGAGGCCCTGAGCCCCGGGGGCTGGCTACTGCACAGCAGATAGGCATGTACTTGAAGCACAGTATGTGCTGATGTGCTTGGCTGGATCAGGGCTTGAGGGTGCTTAGCACCCTTGCTGGGAGGAGCCCAACATTAGCTGAACCTCGGCGGTGGGAGGCTAACACTGGGGGGAACGCGCAGAGAGGACAGCCATTGTGGAATCAGGTGCTGTGCTCCAGTAGCACTCAGGGAAATGCCAGAGAAACTTGCAGTTCAACCATAAGTTGTTGGGCTGGATGCAGGAATCACTGGGTGAAATTCTCTGGCCTGGGTCATACAGAAAGTCAGACTGGAGGATCATCATGATTCCTCCTGGCCTTGGAATGTATGCATCTACTATATGCAAAGCTCAGAGGGGGCTGCATTTCTGGGGTGGGTGGAGACCTTCGGACAGGAAGCAAGAAAGAACTCTGTGTGTCCTATTGAAACTGCAGGAGGAATTGAGGACAGCAGAATGCAATTATCTACAAAGCAGAAATAATTCTGAGAAATTAAAAAAAGAAAAAAGACAGATGGAAGAAAGGAAGCTTTTGTGCTTCAGACTGGTGTATTGGCAGGACTTCCAAGGCTCAGAATTTCAGCCCTGATTTCATCTCTGTTATTAGTGTTAAGTGTTATAAACTGTGCAGGTGTCATACTGTGAAATTAATATTTCAGTGGAATCAAATCACTCCCGTCTCCCCGCCCAGCTGCAAGGAACAGAAATACTCATTTAACAATGCCATTTCAGCAGAGGTGAGCGAGCTCTGTACATGGGCATAACTCCCTGAACTGGACATTTCTAACCAAGTCATGTATGACCTATTTAGGTCTGAGCCATATATTCTAGAAATCTGTAGAGGGTTTCCCCGCCTCTCCCCCAGAATCAAAAATAGTGCAAGGAGTTCCTAGGCAACACACACAGATCTGTACTAGGGGAGAGAAGCCAAGATGCAATATAACAAGACAGGTTTGCATTGTTTGCTTTCTCAGTTCCCTTCAGGATATGAACCAGGCTTCTAGTCAGGACTAGCTGCCAGCTTTTCTGGAGGAATCACACACACACCAGATTCAGTTAACTTGCTTCTCCGACCTGTGCATTCAAACTGATGGGTTCGACCATGGAGGCCACACCCAGGTGCCTCACAATCAATTTGAAAGACCAGGCTGGAGTCTCATCACTAAAACAGAAAACACAGCCCTGGGACCAAACATAAAGCTGTCAAAGACCCGGCGTTAATCCCCCTCCATTCTAACTAGCAAATAGAAGCTCTTGGTAACTTTAGATTGGAGCTAGCACAAGGCACATAGGCACCTCTCAAATTCCATAGGGCCTAGGATGGGTAAAATTGACAGTTGGAAGCCGAGCCCTTGATAATCTGCCTCTGAGCTTTTTTGAAAGTTTGGCTTTATGATTCCAGTGTGATTTAAATGGAGTCTGAGCTGGTGCTGTTCCCCTAGACAAGGGTGAAATACAGTCCATCTGCAGCTCTGCATGAACGACTTCTTGTTTTCTAGCTTCACTGAGAAGCGGACATTGAAACACAGCTGGGAGCAGCAAGACAAGTTACGTATTTTAGAAATCGCCAGCAGTCTTGTTTAATAAGCACTCAGATAGAAGAACCCACGTTACTACATGTTTAAGCAAATCTGGCTTTCAACATTGATGGGAGCAGCTCTCTGGAGGGACTGGAACAATTTTAAAGTCTTGGGAAAAAAGTTCTTTAAAATTGCAAACTATTGAAGAGACTGATGGCTTGGTCACTGCAGATTTGCTTTGAAGATTATTTTAGCCATAAGGTTTTGAGTTCTCAGGGTTTCAAAAACCAGCTTTATCCCTTGCCTCTTGCAAGGGGTTTATATAAACAAAAGAACTGGTGCTTATTTTCCCTTTTTTTTTTGTTTTTGGAGGGATGGGGGTTAAATCAGTGTTTCCTCATTCCAGATGAATAAACATTGAAGTTTATTTGTCAAATGTACTTTCTCGCCTCTTCATCCATGCTAAGAAGAGTAATCAGCAACAGTGGAGAGTGTTTATTAGACAAGATCTACAATACTCCAAACTCTAGCCAGTACAGCAATGTCACCTAGAGGTGCAATATCGTCTTTTGTTCCTCCCCCACCCCCACATTTTCATATAAGCCTACAGTTATACCAGCAAAAGTGCTTTGGCCAGCATAGCTTATTTTGCCTGGAGAACTGGCACAACCTAGTGCTTGCTGGTATAGATCTCTTGGCACCACTCTCTCGGCAAACCTTTCTGGAGTAGGCCTGGCCTTGGAGAAGTCAAGGAGGGGTTTGAAAGAGTAGGGTGGAACCGTCAGCACTGCTCGGCAGTGGCCTAACTTTGCTCCCACTGAAGTCAGTGGGAAGTTTGACCTTTCAGTGGGAGTTTGGTGCCTAACCCTGTCCCCCTTCCCATCAGCTGCAAGTCTAATTAGACTGCAAGCTCGTCGGGGCTGGGACTTCAGTAAAATAGGGCCTGTATGCAAGTATTCACGTGTAACACTACTGCTTCTTCGAGCAGTACGGAGTGTTTTTGATGATCCCACCCATAAAGTTTATGGTAGTTTGAAGGTACTTTGTATGCGGGAGTGTCACTCAGACTAGTGACTGCAGCTCAGATCCTGCCATGGCATTTCCTTCCAACAAAATCGTGCCCCAGCTCCGATCTGCCCTCTTCTGCACGGGAGTATCATTTGGATGGTTTCATGACATTTGCAGCAGTGCAGCTAAACTGAAGGGAAGCTATTATTTAATATTTGCAGACAACTAGCACCTAGAATTGCCTCCTGAGACCATGCCCTGTTGTGTGGGAGGCGCACAGCCGATAGCAACAAGACGAAGGATGGAGGGATCCAACATCAGTGGCACAGCTTGGAATAGAATCCTGGTCTCCTGACCCCCAGACCCGAGCTCCATCTGCTAGTGCACACTGCCTCCTTCCGCAAATGCTAACGGTGTCTCTACGTCAGGGGGCAGATTTTCAAAGGCATTCAGGTACCTACAGACAACTAGTGGATCATTCAAAATTCCCTATGCAGGACAGGTGCTTAGCCCCATTGATTTCAACACTACATGCCCAAAGACTTCCTCTGTCTTTTAGGACCCAGCAGACTGTTCTTGTGGGAATGGAGTTGTCAAAGTCTTTTAAAAAAGTTTTTGTAACCCCTATCTGGGCTGTTTGGTCTCAGGATAATAAATCTTCCTTTCTCGTACCTTGCGTGGTTTGTTGACTGGCACACTCAGACAGACACACACACAGCCCAGTGTATTTCCTTCTGTGCCAGATCTGCAGATGAGACGAGTCTGTTCCAGCCCCAGCTAGGGAGTTCTGGCCCTTTAGCTCAAGCTGCAGTCAGTGTTTCAGCCAGGAAAGCAACCATCCCATAAGCTCTTTGGGGTCAGGACTCTCTCTCTTGCTGTACGTCTGTGCAGCATGCAGCAAGACGGGGCCCTGATCACAGCTGAGGCCTCCAGGCACCACTGGGATAATATCTGCCCCCCATCACTCCAAGAGCTGATCAGCCTGTGCACATTAGTGAGTTAGTTCTCGCTACTCCCAACTCGTTATCCTCATTTCACAGCTGGAGAACTGAGTCAAACACAGGGAAGTGATTTGCACCAGATCACAGAGGATGTGTCTATACTGTGCTTTGAGCCCAAGGCCCACTTCTGTCCACACACAAATCAGTCTGACTCGGGTGAGCAAACACTCAGGACTTGGGTCCTAGGACCCTGCGAAGGAGGGTCTGTGTGTGAGAGAAAACATGAGTCCCGCTGTGAGTCAGGTCTTGTCATTTTGCAGTGTGGACACAGCTCAAGCCACAGACATGAGTCCAAAGGTCTGCATAGAGCAGTATGGATGCATTAGCATGGCTAGGAGATCCAGGTCCAGCCATTGCAAACCCAGGTTTACAATGCAATGTGGATACTCGAGTGTGGACTTCAAAACAAGCCTGGCTCCCTCAGACCCATTTACAATGCAGCACAAATGTACACAGGGAGAACAAAACTAGGAATTGACTCCAGATCTCCCAAGGCCACAAGACTTCCTTTGCATATTTGTAACCCTCTGCTAAAGTTTCTCTCTCACCTAGCAGGGGGCAGCTTGTGTGGTGGTGATCAGCACAACACCCTGGAATGGCCGTGCAGCCCCTCACATTCACGCATGGGCCGTGCTCTCAGCCCCCAAAACCCACAGATCATTGTGCACTGCAGGGACCCAGCGGCAGCAGTGGGGGGTGTTTGTGACTCCGGGGCATCTGAGTTCAAAATTCACACCCAGGAAGTGGGACCAGCCCAGAGGGCTGAAGCAGGACATAGGTCCTACCAGGTCTAGGCAACACTTAAGTGGCAGCCCCCTTTCTCTCCCCAGGACCAGTCTGATTCCAAATGTGCTGTTTCTTTCAGCTCCTGGACGAGAGAGACCCAAGTTATTCTATTAGGTGACATGACACAGCATTAGGGCTGGCCTAGAAGGAAAGAGGTTAAACCCCTTCTTCCCACGTGAAGGGAAACCCTCCTGTCCCAAGGAATAGGCTCACTCTGTTTCATAGCCAGAAGGTCTCATCCTGTCAGTGACAGGAGAGGAGAGCTGTACCTGGCAGCTATGCCCCAATCAGAGAGTGGCAAATGACATGAAGAAACAGCCATTCCTCTACAAAAGACCCTTCTTGTCTACCCAGTCTAATGATTTCCTGGAGCTTCCGGGGCTCAAGTGGCCTTTTGCCGCTATCGCCTTGGACCTGCTGGGCTTGGAGGGGAAAAGAGAACCAAGAACATATCCTGGAGGGAAGAGAAGCTGATAAATAAAGAAAGGGAAAGTCCCGAGAGGGAGCAGCACAAAAATGATGGATCTATTTGGACATTCATCACAAGTGACTGATTATCAGGCATAGAGGAGGGAATTGGTATGCAAGCCACGTACAAGCAGAGATAGCAGTGTTTAAATGGAGTTAAGAGAGGACAACGCCAACCTCCCTGCTATTACATTAAACCGCGCACACAAAAAGAGAGAAATACCTCAATGGTGCACTGCAGAACTCCATCCCTAACTAATCCCTTTGCTTTTGCATCCTGCCCATACCAGGCGCAGATCCATAAGGGCAAACATTCTCAAACCTGGGTACCTACGCAGTGAAGTTCTTCCTAAAGCCACACTTAAGCCTTTACATAGAACTGGCCCAATTTTTCTACAATGGAGAGCAGTCACAAATTCACGTGTTCAAAAGCCACGAGTCAGGCCCCTAACCCAACAAAGTCACAAGACGGGGTTTTGGATAAGAGAATGATGAGAACAAGTTTGGGATTATTTGTTGGGAGGGTTTTACCCCCTTCTGCTGTAACAGCCACTAGAAGTCATATTTTCCAGCTTTTTCCAGAAACACAAGTGCTAGAGGCATGGCTTTCATTTTTAAAAACCCCGAAGAGTAAGATTTTCTCATAACCCCTGGGCTGCAGGAGCTACAGCTTTAAGAAACCCTGCAGCTCTCACAAGAGCTGGCAACAGTGTAAAATCCCACCGATGTCAAGGAAAGCTGCAGTTGCTGGGCATATTTGAAAGTCGAGGCAGAGATAAGTAGGAACTTTAGGCCCTTGGGTTTAAAAAATTTTGAACAAGGTTTTCTGAACCTTCCAGTTCTCTGCAAGGAGGAAATGGTTAAGATGACGACTAAGAAGGCATTACACCCTGGGGTTCCCAGAGTCACATGGGTTTTTTTTTGCATGTCTGATTCCAGTTTCCCCTTTCATTTCAATGGGAATTTGGACACCGAAACCTCAGTCTCACATCTCCATAACCCCTTCAGTAGATAGACTGTCAGGAAAGATTATCAGGAGCAGTGGTGCTTGTGGCATGATCTGGACACCTACATGGAATGACCAAGATATGGTCTACACTGAAAGTTAGATGGTTTAGCTAAAGTGTTGCTTTAAACCAATGTAATTCAACTGGCGCAACTTTGTTTTGGCGTTCATCAGTTTGAAATCTGGCTTATGTAAAGGCTCCAGTTAAACCAATATAAATCCACATTTTAACCATTATAAATGTCCACACAGGGGTTTGCATCAGCTTAACTAAGTCATTTTAAAAAAACAAAAAGTCATGCTAAATTGAGCTAGTACAACTGGTTTGTTTAGACCCTCACCCCCACCCCCAGCTCATCTTGTGAAGCGTCTTTGCACGAGAGTGAAATCCACCCTTAGGAAGCTAAACACAAAGGCGCCTGGGACTTTTAAAGGCCTTGTATGTCTAGGCAGCTGCTCAGACATTTCTGTTCTCTTTTATGTATAAAAAACCCTGAGAACATGAATTTAAATGAAACAGAACAAAAGAGAAGGGGGAGAGAGAGAAAGAGCGCTGCATACAGCAGTGGCATGGATAAAGGTCAGACTGATTTTCACAGACACCGTGTGTTGTCTCTCCCCTCCCATCTCTGACTCCTCACTGAGCAGATATAAACTAGATTGATTTGCCCATTTTCGTTTTCCTCCTCCTCGCTAGACATGTGCTAACAAGACAGACTTGGAAGGAAAATGTACGCAAAGCTGAGCCACGAGCTGCTGACATGTCCCCATTATGAATTATGCACCTCAATGCTTTAGGACAAGCTCAGCGACAAATTGTATTTAAAAGTCCCCGTGGGAGCAGTGACCAGATCAAAGACTTTTCCTTTTAAGGAAAATGTCGCCTTTGCTTGGTTGGTCTGTCAGTCACTCACAGGCCTCTGCAGGGCTTACCTGGGGCATAAACCCTCCTGCCCCCACATTACGCACAGACAATCACTACAGTAACATCACAGGCCCCAAGGAGGAGAACTGCACAGACACGTGTACACTGGAAAGGTAATTTCCAGCTAGAGGAGATACACCCACCCTAGCTCTGGTCTCATGCTAACGCGAAAGCTAGCTGCAGTGGTGCACAGGGCGCAGAGAACGGACATAGGATCTCGGACTGGATGGTGCTCTGGTCGGCTAGCCTCTCCCACCACCGCAGCTACAATTCCAGCTTGAGTAGACATTACAACTTCCAGTGCTGGTGCAGACACGGGCGTAGGCAGAGCGAGGGACAGAGCAGAGAACTGAACTCAGGTTTCCCAAGTCCAGCCTAGCACCTTAAGCACAAGGCTATAGCCTCAATCAGCTGGTGCCATCTCCAAAATCATCCCTGCTATGGATGGGTGGTGTGACAAAGTTCCTCCTCTACCTTGGTGGGTCCTGCGCTTATTGGCAGATTTGCTCACCTCAGTGATCTTCCCCACAGTCTGGGTCAACTCCTCCTGTGTCTGATCAGGAGTTGGGAGGTTTGGGGAGAACCCGAGCCCACCCTCTACTCCGGGTTCCAGCCCAGGGCCCTATGGATTGCAGCTATCTATAGTGCCTCCTATAACAGCTGCATGACAGCTACAACTCCTGGGCTACTTCCCCATGGCTCCTCCAAACATCTTCTTTATCCTCACCACAGGACCTTCCTCTGATGTCTGATAACACTTGTACTTCTTATCCCCAGCAGCACACCCTCTCACTCACACCTCCTTGTGCTCTTGCTCCCAGCTCCTCACACGCACTTCCTCTCCTCTGGCTCCCACTCCCTGACTGAGGAGCTCCTTTTGAAACCCAGGTGCCCGATTAGCCTGCCTTGATTGCTGCAGGTGATCTAATCAGCCTGTCTGCCTAATTGTTCCAGCAGGTTCCTGATTACTCTAGTGCAGCCCCTGCTCTGGTCACTCAGGGAACAGAAACTACTCACCCAGTGACCAGTATATTTACCTCTGCTAGACTCCTGTACCCCACTGGCTGGGTCTGTCACATGGGTATTCACCTATGAAGTGGGTATTCGCCCACGAAAGCTCATGCTCCAATACGTCTGTCAGTCTATAAGGTGCACAGGACTCTTTGCTGCTTTACAAGATCCAGCTAACACGGCTCCCCTCTGATAAGCCAGCCTAAATCGCTAATGATCTGGCAGCACTAAAAAGCTTAAGAAGGTCCATTCCGTGAACCCAGCTCTGTGGCTCCAGGGTAATCCACACAAGCTGATCCCAAGAGTTTTTAACAGCTCCAGCCTGCAGTAGGATAGAGATGTCATTTCTGTATTCAGCAACCGATGCAACTGCTATAGGAATCTGTGTCCATAATTCAAGAAGATTGTTGAAACTATGATGGTTAATTTACGCAGTTTCACCAGTGCTGAGGTGCTAATATAACCGGCTCTGAAATATCCATCCAGAGCACTTTAGATTAATAGCTTCACAGGCCAGAAGAGCCATCATGATCATCTAGTCTGAACTTCTGTAGAACTCAGGCCAGATAGCTGCCCCAAAATAATTCCTAGAGCAGAGATTTTAAAATCATCCAACCTTGATTTTAAAACGGTTTAGTGATGGAGAATCCACCCCAACCCTTGGAATTCTATGGGACGTTCTCTGGCTTGTGCTATACAGGATTCAGCTAGATGATCACCAATGACCCTTTTGGCCTTGAATTTATGAAATTTGCCAATGGTTAATACTCTCACTATTAAAATGTAGGAAGAAAACCAGTAGGAGAGAACAGTTCAGGCCTCTGGGCACTCAGTAACAGAACTTAAAAGTGGCAATTTGCAACAGAAAAGCTTCAAAACAGACTAACGAGAAACTGCTGAGCTTGAATTAATTGCAAACTGGATACCCTTAACTTGGTTTGAATAGAGACTGGGAGTGCTGGGTCATTACACACATTGAATCTATTTCCATGTTAAGTATCCTCACACTCTTGTCAACTGTCTAAAATGGGCCATCTTGTTTCACTACAAAAGTTTTTTTCCTCCTGCTGATATAGCTCCCTTATTAGCCTCTTATAGTTGTTATGACCCTTTGTGTTCTCTGTATGTGATATTGTGGCAAAATGCCGGGTACTGTTCTGCTGGGTCTCGCGCTTCTCTTCTCTTGGGTAGTTTCAGGGCACTATTGCTTGCCTCTGAACCAGTTCTTAATCATTCCCTAGTGTCCTTGGAGGCAGGGGAGTGGAGAGGGAGGGACCTGGCCCGCCCTCTCCAGGTCCCACCCAGGGCCCGGGGTGTGGTGAACCACTTGACTAGCGTTTCTTCCTGGGTTACTTCCCTCTCATACCTGTCAGCTTTGAAGGGCTTCTCGCCTCTCTCTATACAAGCCTGGTGCCCTTACTAGGGTTTCTGTTGGGCTTCCCAATCCACCGCAGCTCCTCCAACCTTCTATTTTCTCTCTGACAAACTCTTCTCTTCTGCAATCTGCACTCTGCTCCAATCCAACCTTTCTCCTTCAACTACCCACACCCTGTCTGACTGAGCAGGGTGTTTTATCCATGACTGGAAGTCAGGTGCTCTATTGAGAGTCAGTTGCTCTAACTGAGTCAGGTGCCTACGGAAGTCAGGTGCTCTAACTGAAGTCAGGTGCTCTAATTGGCCACAGCTGTTCTAGTTAATCTAAAGCAAACCTTCCTCCCTTGGCAGGGAATAAGGCCCCCTGCTAACACTCTTATGCTGCCTTCTGGCCATGCTGTACCACAGTATATATATATTCTTACTATGGTCCATTCTATGCATCTGATGAAGTGGGCTGTAGCCCACGAAAGCTTATGCTCAGATATATTTGTTAGTCTGTAAGGTGCCACAAGTACTCCTGTTCTTTTTGTGGATACAGACTAACACGCCTGCTACTCTGAAACCTATTAAAAGTGTGCGCCTCATTTCCAGTCTGAATTTATCCAGCTTCAGTGTTCAGCCATTGGACTGCTCTGCTAGACTGAAGAGCCCATTGTGAATTATCTGTTCCCCTTACAGATGATTACAGTCTACAATTAAGTCATCCTTTAATGCTCTCTTCGTTAAAACTAAATAGATTGAATTTTTTGAGGCAGGTTTTCTAATCCTTTAATCATTCTCAAGGCTCTTCTCTGAACACTCTCCAATTTATCAACATCCTTCTTGCGTTGTGGGCACCAGAACAGGACATGGTTATTCCAGTAGTGGTCACACCAGTAACTAATACAAAGGTAAAATAACCTCTCTGCTCCTGCTCAAGAATCCTGTTTGTGCATCCCGGCATGGCATTAGTTCTTTTGGCCACAGCGTCGCGCTGGGAGCGCATGTTCAGCTGATTATCCACCACAATCTTCCATTTTTTTTTTTTAATAGAGTCACTGCTTCCCAGGACAAAATGCCACACCCTGTAAGTACGATCAACATTTTCTGTTCCCAGATGTATTCATTTACATTCAGTCATAATACAACGCATCTAGTTTGCTTGTGCCCAGTGTATCAAGCAATCCAGATTGCTCTGAATCAGTGACCTGTTCCCTTCATTATTTCCAATTCCCCTCAGTTTTGGGTCATCTTCAAACTTTATCAGTGATGATTTTATGGTTTTTTTTCCCAAATCCTTGATAAAAATGTTAAATAGCAGAAGGTCAAGAACCAAACTCTGCAAGACCCCTCTGGAAACAGTCCTGCCTGACGAGGATTCCCTGTTTACTGTTGCATTTTGAGATGTATAAGTAAGCCAATTTTTAATTCACTCAATGTGTCCCATGTTAATTTTATATCATTGGAGGGCGGGGGGCAGGGGGAAATCAAGATGTCATGTGGTATCAAGTCAAACGCCTTCAGAAAGCAAAAGGATATTACATCAAAACCATTACCTTTATCATTTGTAATCTGATTTTTAAAAATATCAAGTTAGTTTGACAGGATCTATTTTCCATAAACCCATATTTGCATTAACCACATTCCCCGCCCGCCCCCTTTAATTCTTTATGAATAGAGTCCTGTATCAGCCACTCCCTTCTCTTGCCTGGGATTGATGTCAGGCTAGCAGGCCTATAATTACCCAGGTCATCCCCTTTACCCTTTTTAAAAACTGACACAACATTCGCTTTCTTCCAGTCTTCTGGACCTTCCCCAGAGCTCCAAGATTTATTGAAAATCAGTACTAATTATGCAGCAAGCTCCTCAGCCAGCTCTTGTAAAACTCTTGGATGCACGTTATCTGGACCTGCAGGTAACGTGCATCCGAGAGATTTAAAGGTATCTAACTTAAATGCTTTTCTAGAAATTACTAAATTTGAATCAAACTCATTAGGAAACACCATAGCACGCACACACTGCATAGGAACAGGAACAGCCGCAGCACATCAGAGTGAGCTAGACATACCCTGGTGACGCTGTATTCAGAATTAGATTAAGTTTGTGGAGGACGGGTCTACCAATGGCTATTATCCAAAGGACGCAAGCTTATGCTTGAGGCGACCCTAAACATCTGACTGCCAGAAGCCAGGAGGCGGAAGACGGGGTGGATCTCTCCAAAAATCACCCTGTTTCATACACGACCCCTGAAGCTCTGATACTGGCCACTGCCAGGATAGATGGACCATTGGTCTGACCGGTATGGCAGTATGACAATGCCACATGCTGCTCGACTTAATTGGCCTGCGCATCTGCCATGCTAAGCCTTTAAGAGGATAACCACAGTGCACAACGTAATAGCCCCATTCAGTCCTTATATTTAATTTGGCTGATTTAAAATAAATTAAAAAAAAAACAATTCCCTGGAAGGTGATTAGCTGCTGCTAAGAATTAAGCAGCTCCTGACTGATCCTTTGTTTCAAACACTGATCACAGCACGTAATTCCTTAGACACCCTTTTGAAGGGATGATTCCACTGTCTGGTCTCAAAGCAATTTGGGAGCGAGAAAAGAGAATCAGAAAGTCTCGAACACAGAAACTCACTCTCCCCTGAGCCTCTCTGACCAGCTAAAGTGACTGAGAAGCCATCACAGAACCCTGGTGGGTTTGGTTTGGCTCTTGATGAGCTTACTTCAACTGTTGTTTATTAATAGAATTACTGTACAGCTTAGAGACCCCAACTAAGATCGGGGTCCCCATTGTGCCAGCTGCTGCCCAGCCAGAGAGAGACAGACCATCATCGCCCCAAAGAGCTAACAATCTAAATAGACAAGACAAAGGACAGGAATTATTATCTCAATTTTCCAGAAGGGGGACCTACGTCCCAGCAGAATCAGGCATTCGCCGAGCACTTCTGAAAACCTGGTGCCAAGCACAAGGATCCTGAAATAGCCCCTTAAAATAATCCAGCCCGAAACTTGCCCATGGAGTTCATACCAAAGACAGGAATCAAAGCCAGATTTTCCGATTCTTAGTTCGATGCCTTAACACAAGAGCCTCCACCCTCTCCCTAGCACATGGGTCTCCCTGTACAGAAGGGACTGAATTTAGGAGACAGACTTTAGGCATCCAGGTTTTCAGCACACGTCCAAACCAAACTGAGCCCCTAAAATTTAGGCAGATGCAGAGACATCCTTACCAGACAGGATGTTCTAGCTGGAAATACTCCCCAAGCCCTGTGGCTCTGGACACTCCCATTCCTAGCCTACAAACAGTTTAATTCCATCCCATTCTGGCTGCTGATTTTAAGTCCCATTCACCTATTGGGCAGGCTGCACAGGCTACTGCTCCTCCTTCACCCCACCTCTCCTTGTCCTGTTACATTCTCAGCCCATTTCCCTGACGGATCTGAACCAACACAGGAAGGGTTATGCCCATTTACAGATAGGAACTGAGGGGAAATCATTAGCAGAGGCAGGAACCGAACCCAGGTCGCCAGTATCCCAGCCCAACAAAGGCATGCTTCCCCATAGCCCTCTCTCCAGCTGTCTCTTGAGCCCTGTAAGTCTCATGTCTTTCCTGAGCAAATGACACAGTCATGCACAGCCTCAAATGTATTTTTCTCCCTTCCATGAAATGGGATGGGATCAGGTGATGGAAGATTTCAGAGCCCCAACTGAGCTGTTTCCACTAGAAGAGAACAACACACTATAAATAAGGCCACGCCTATGTATTTTAGTGTGGGAGGGATATTATTTTGGCTGGGGGGAGGGGTTTTAAACCTGTCTTTTCCACTTTCCCAGCCCGCAGTATGAAACCCACTTATTGCAATCTCATCGCATTGTGTACAGGGAAGTAATACTCCTGTTGGACTCCTACCCTGATTTCCCCCTGGCCCTACCTTCCCCCCCGCATCAGATTTACTGACACAAAATCACAAAGATAGGTCAGAACTGGGTGCCAGCTGGAAAAAGTCAGCCATGGCACAAGCAAGGGAAACGGAGAAAGCAGCATCATATAATCTCTCTGGGTAATTTCTCACTAAAGAGAGATTAATCTCTCCCCCCGGCTCCTGAGCATCCCTAGGGAAGTGTCTGTGTCATACGCTCATTACGCAGGTCAAAATATTAACCACAGGCCCTGGAGAGCCAATACATCTCCTCTCTTGCCACCCTCCAGACTATGATTAATTAGATTAAACGCATTGGCTCCCACAGCGCAAGGGACCTAACTGAAGGCATAAACAGGCTGGAGAAAGCAGGAGGCCATACACAGGAAAAGACTCCTCCTCTGTAAGCCACTGACCTGGCCATGCTTGCAGCAGACAGAGAAGAACCCCTGGAACCGAAACTGCAAAGCATACGGAGGATAGCCGGTCATCAATCTCTGTGGAAATATGGGGCTCTTTCCTGATCTAATTTGGCTTTTTTGGACACAGCTTGACTCTTAGCATCTATTATGTCAATAGTTGTCATCAAAAGCCCCCAACGAATCCCAGCGAAACCCAAGAGATCCCAAAGACTCCCCCACCCCCACAAGGGGAGGAGGTGGCATTTCCTGTCCAGCTGTAGTGTACGCCAATGGAGGATCAGGCCCTATTCCTCTGGATCTCAATCCTCTAGCAGTAAAAAGGGGAGAGGACTCCTTGCAGTCTCCCTCTCTCACTGTCCATGCGCAACGCCCAGCTCTCAGCCTGAGCCCCACGGGAACATTAATCATATTAATGAGGGAAAAAAGCGGTCTAAGAGTCTAGGCTATTATTTTAAACCTATAAGTGAGCCATCACTCCCAGGTTATTTAAAGCTAACGGATCATTCCCAGACCAACCTCCAGGCTGAAGAGGCGCCAGAGAGAAAACAGCCTATGAAAATGTCATACCAAGAACTGCCCAGCATGAAAGCGAATGATAAAGCAGGGAAAAGCGAGCAAAAGGAGAGAGCCTGGGGACACAGCACGGGCAGATGGGCTGGTCATGTTGGTTTGACATCGGCATAAAAATACCAGGCTCCGGATACCCCAAGGAGCACCCTGTGCTGGGCCGCATGAGGGCTGGGGTGGGGCGAGATGGGTTCTGGGATTAGTGCAAGGAAGGGAAGAAGGAACTCACGGCTCAAGTGTCTGACACGCCAAGAGCACTCACCTCTGCCAGGATGCGGAGAGGGCTGCCAGCAGCCGAACACAAAGGGAGTCTGTCTCGTGCTTGGCTTTGTCGCCCTGTAACGCTCTGTAGCAGCATCTTGGGCCACCAGCAACCTTTCAAGCATTGTGTGGGAGCCTGGCTTTCAGAAGGTGGCCCCGCAGCGCTGCCTGTGAATCGGGCCCCTAGTCACCAAGTCCGGGTCTCTGGGCCACCTCCAGGACGTCCCTTTAGTCAGCAGCCGAGAGCGGCCAGCAGCAGCTGCTTCTGGGGAAGGTTCTAGAAGCCCCACAACGGACAGAGGTGAGGCCCTCGGCACCCCAGGGGGCGGGGCAATGTATGCAATGGGGTGCACAGAGCCACTGAGCCAAACTGAACTAACCCCTGTACGTGATGGAAACGCTTCCAGCCAGGCAGTGCGGCAGCCCCCCTAGTGCCAGCGCTATGTTGCCCCCGGGAAGGGCTTGCCCTAAAAGCGGGAAAGCGGCTTAATCCCTCAGGCAGGAGGTTTTCTTACCTCCCACTCCTTTCAGACTGAAACTCTGGGCATTTTTATTATCCACACAAACACCCCACTCAGCTAGTCCCTGTCCATGGGTCACAGTTCAAAATTCAGCCATTTTCACTTACCATGTGGAAATCATTTGTTCACAAATAGGAATCAAAATCCAGGCTCCCCTCAGCCCCCAGAGTGGTTAGAATATTTCCAGTTAATGCCTCCATCCTGTGATGCTTTCACCCTGGTACCTGTTGCCCCGTGACTCAGTTTCTGCTCTTCCAGCTCCAGAGGTTTCAGTCTCTCTCTCTTGGACGGGCTAATTTCGGCACCAGACGAGGGTTCAGCCCCCGGGACAAACCATAACATCCACCCCCCACGCTCAGGGCACAGAATCCAAACAGAGAATTTGTAACTCCTCGTCCTAGGTGAGCTCAAGGCTTTGGGACCTGCTCTGGGGCTCCCCATCACTCTTGTAGCAAGGCCTGACTCCCCAGTTCCCTCTGAGCCCACTCCAGACATGAGGCCTCTCCCAGGCCTTCCCTTCTGAGCCTGTGTCTCCCCTTGGCCTTGTCTTGCTGTTTCTTAGGCCTCATCCCCAGCTGACTGCAGACAGCCCAGACCCCCGGTAAAACCTTCTTAGTGTTACAGGAAGCACCATGTGCTAACGACTTTGCTGCTTGGACCCCTGGCCCAGCCCCAGCCCCAGGCCCAGCCCCGGGCCCAGCCCAAATCTGCCACCTGGGAGGCTGATAACTAGCCACTGGTGAAGCCCAGAGACTGACAGGCCAGGCAAGAGCCTTTTACTCTGAGTGTTCACAGCGGGTGTAACAAATAGGGTTGGAGACCAGAACGGCTCTGGCCCCTCTGTCATTTGAGGGGCTTTCCAGCTTCATTGTGAATGTTTGGTATTGGGGAGGGGGGATTCTGACAGCCCCGGCTCCTGGAGTCCTGTGTCGGTGAGAGAACCCCTTTCTGTCTGTCTCTAGCTCTCATGGCTGCAGAGAAAATTTGGAAAACACAATCTTTAAAAGCTCAAAATGCCCATTATTATTATTATTTTTAATATCAAGAATTTTTAAGCCAGTTTCATGACTCATTGGGGCCTGACTCCTGAGTTTCGAACTCAGCACTGGCAACCCAGAGACTTTACATTTTAATTGTATAGGCATGAAGCCTATGGGACAAGGGAGGGAGTGAAGGGAGCTATCTGCTGAGGCACAGACTGAGCAGGGCTTTACTGCATTTACAGAGAAACTGTGGGAAATTTGGGAACACTGGGAGATAATCTAGCTAAGCTTTGCACTGGGGCCAATATTTTGGAGCTCAGCCTGTTGGGAACCACCTGGTCACTGCTGGGTCATCCCAATGACCACTTCTATTTGCCACAGCTGAGCTGAGGCCCTGGACCAAATGCACGTTTCTGAAGAAAGTGATTACACAATTGTGACCTATTGCAGGAGCAGCTTGCTGGGCTGGGGAGCCTGAGTACAGGGTCCCTTATATTACTGATCCCCTTTTAAAAGAACTGAAGTGCAAGAAGCACCTGTATTCTGAGAGGGAAAACAGGCAACCTGATCCGGTTGAGTCCTACACACAGAGTAAAGTAGCAATTCCAACCCCAAAAAGACAGAGCGACTCAGCAGTTTGGCCAGTTAGCAGTGCTGAGTGGTGGTGTTCGGGAGAGCTGAGCAGATGGATGGCAGCTGTTTCAGTCACTAGGAGAACAGATCTGGAGCTACTGTTTCCGTCTGCCTCGGTGCTCTGATGAGGCCTCTCTGATCTGGCATCAAAGCCGAAAGTCGTGACAGCAGAGCTCCCGACAGCCTGGACCTAGGTTCTCCTTGGGACTTCCTGACCAGCTAGCTGCATCACCCACTCATGGCTTATCATGAGGATGGATGTGGGTGGGGACGGCGATTCATGCAGCTTAGGGCAGCAGTGGTAGAAATTGTTAAGTTGTAATGTTAACACAAGTTTCCCCTATTTTTTCCCTAATAAAGTTCTCTGGTTTAAACCCCCTGGTCCCTGTGCTTGCAAGGGGGGAATAAACCGCCCACCCAGACTGCACACAGAGTGTATGTGGAGGGGGGGCTTTCCCCAGGTTATAGGGTGGGGTTTTGAGACACGGTTATTTAAGGTTTAGAAAAAGCCCTAGAACGCACGCTGCCCACACCCCTGGCAGAAGGGTTGCGATTGCAACCATGTGAAAGGCAAGAAAGCGTGACATTTCCCTAAGCCTCCGGGTAGCCGACGCTGCCAGCGAATTTCAGTTCTGGAGGCCAAGGGCAAACGTTGTTCCAAGCGTGCTTCTCTCTCATCTTGTTTCACCAAGCAAATGCTGTAGGCTCTGTTTGCGGAGACCTGCAGAGCAGCACGGGCAGTGCCCTGTAGGTAGCCCATGCTGAAAAAGGTTTCCATTGAGGGCTCTAAATTAGGCCACCAGGAACGTTTCCTTTGCTGTCAGTTTCATTTCCCAGAACACTTAAAGTCCTTCATTATTTATCCTCTTCAAAGGAAAGCTCTCGGAGATACCTGCTTTTCGCCCA
Organism: Chelonoidis abingdonii; assembly: GCF_003597395.2. NCBI lineage: Eukaryota > Metazoa > Chordata > Testudines > Testudinidae > Chelonoidis > Chelonoidis abingdonii. The sequence continues at coordinate 588,293 of NC_133779.1, forward strand.
GGGAGCCATTAAATCAGGCAGTCTGACTTTCCAGCCTTGCTGTGGATGACAGAGTCCAGCACCCCTGCCTGAGATAAAAGGTTGGGAACGTCTGTGCTAGTGTAAATGTTACCCTGTGCTATTAATTAACCTCAGAAGAAAATACATTTTCAGCTATTCAAGGATGCTTAGACATGCATACCACAATTTGTTACTGTACTGTACTCAGGAAAATAACAGCATGACAATGAAACCTGCTCACTCAGCTGATCTTTTGCTGATGGTAAATTCCCTGGGGCAGGGTCTGTGTCTCCTGTGATTTGAAAGTGTTTAGCACAGGAGATGGACACTACTGGGATCTGAGTGACAGACATTAATGATCTGCCTCTGGAGTGTCTAGCTCTGCTCACTTTTGGTGAAATTCACCCCTGCGTAGAGGGGATGGGGTTGAAGTGCCGTAGGTGGTATGCAGGTAAGGTAGATTTTTAATGGAGTTAATACAGGTTCCCTGCCAAATGCATCTGGGTTTGCAAAGCAGAAATAATTCCTGAGCATTGCATTTGGAACAGTGGTTCAGAGACAGATCATTTCAGAGCAGGCACCGCTGCGAATCCACTGCGGGGAAGAGAAGGCAGATTGGATTATCTGGCCGGGGAACAGCAGAACTGTCCCCAGCTGTCTGGTGTTGTGGAGTGTTAGGTTGTATTTCATTGTTTCATGCCCACCGGAGAGGAAGAGCTTTGGGGAGGGCTGCAGTGGCGTGAAGCAGCTAGAGGCAAAAGACTTCAGTCTTTGGGGCCTAATGTCAGGCAGCTAAGCTCATATTTCAACACCAAAATAAAAGTGCTCTGGGTGCTGACCCTGCGGGGCTGTGACTGACTCCAGCTGAAGCGATTAGGAGGCCTTGCTGTTCAGGCACTGGGCTAGCACTCTAGACACTGGCTAGTTTAGCAAGTCACTTCATGTCCCTGGACCCTACCGTTCTCCCCCACCAAAATTTGTTGAACGGGGTTAATAACACTTGTCTATTTAGACTGTCGGCTGTCTGGGAGGGGACTGCCTCCCACTGGTACCTGGCGTCCCCCCTCCGCCCATTCTCTCTCATTGCTCACTTACATTTTAAGCCCTTTGGGGCAAATACTTTCTTTTCATTGTGTGTGTATCCAGGCCAGGGAGGTTCTGATCCTGAGCGCGACGAGGCCCCAATCTCAGTTACTCTGTGTCTGTGCAGCGCCTGGCATGACGGCGCCTTGATTGTGGTTGTTCTAATTATGTGCAGCACCTGGGACGACAGGGCCTTGATTGCGGTTGCTCTGTGTATGCGCTGAGACCTCGGGGCACAGGCACTGCCACCATAACTTAGATGAAGAATTCCCAGTCAGACCCCGTCTTTCTCTGAACACCAGGGTGTCTGCTGCACAGATTTCTGTGTTCAACATTCCCTCCCTTGGATGGATTGTTTGTTAATGTCTCGTTACCCCTGTTTCCTGGAGTCTGGTTTTCACCTATGTGCAGGTGAGGAGGCTGTTTCACATCCTGAGAAGGGGTCCCTCGTTATGTAACATTTCCTTTTCCAGTAACCAGGCTGTTCCCCATTTGATGGCGATTTGCTGCATGCAGCAATACTGGTATCTCGAAATAATAGGCCTGCTGATGCCCTGCGAACAGCCAGACACGTGTGGTTACTGTAGCTGCAGAGAGCTATTTATTATGCACTGGAAATGTTTTGGTTTGGTAGAAATCTTACATCAGTTGGAGCAGGAGCTTTTATGGTTGGCTTATTCTTTTAATCTTCCCTGTCCATAAGATCTCTTTCTTTCATATATAAAAATCAATATTTACTCCATTCTCATTGCTGTCGCGCTGGCATTATCATTTTCTGCTCCAACAATTGGGCTTTTGCCTGCTTAATGTCTCGCGCTTTGTCATTTCCTCGTGAGACGGGCTGATGAGGTGTAGAGCAATTTAACTGGGAACATTGGACGTAGTGAGTTATTAAAGATAAGCTGAATAATTTTCCTAGTTATTTGTCTCATTGCAAAACTTGAGCTAGTTTTCTTGACAAGGCAGACACTTATCAGAGCTCAGACTGTGCTCGCTCAGTCTGATCCTGTGTAACAGCTGTGAAACAGCCTGTTTTGGCTACATATCAACATGCCCTCCTCCCCCTTTGCCACAGGGCATCTGTCCAAGGTCAGGTCTACACTCAGAAGGCTTTGCTGGTGCAGCTATACCAGTGTGCTACACCGGCAACGCACTTCCCTAGTATGGACACAGCTTATCCTGACAAGAAGTGCACAATATCGCTGATTACACCCCCTCCCCCAAGAGAAATACATCATGCTGGCAAAAGCGCACTTTTGCCAGTATAAATGCGTCTCTACAGGGGGTGCCGCTGACATGTCTCCTCACCAGAGCTGGGCAAAACCTTTTCAACACGGAGAAATTTTTCTGAAAAATCCATTTTTTCAGGACTCTGAAACTGTTCATGATTTTGGGTCAAATTCAATGAATTGTTTCAGCCAAAAGGAGCCTGAGGAAATAAATTTTTGAAAAAATCAAAACATGTCATTATGACTTTCCTTTTTGAAATGGTCTTCCATTTTCAAATTTAGCCAGTAGAACAAGTCACGTACACAAAAAGAGAGAACTACCCAAATAAAAACAGGGGGGAAAATGTGTTTGGAGTTGACCAAAATGTTTTGATCAATCCAAAATTAATTTTTTTAATTCAATGAGAATTTTTTTTAGAATTGGTTTTGGTTCAAATTAAACTGGATTTTTTATCTTTACTTACTGGATTCTCTGGTTCTGTCCCCAAGCCAAAAAAACCCATTATTCACTCAGTTCTACTCATCAGACCCCTGACTAATGTATCTGTCAGCAAAAGTCTGTAGAGTTGACCTGGCCATAGGGACCTTTATGGCCCTATATACCCTAATATCAGATACAAGTTGGTTCCCTGCGATTGCCATAAATAAGCACCATTACACTGGTATAGCTATGTTAGTAAAAAGTCACACCCCAGCCTGATGTAGCTGTCTCGCTATAACTTTCTAGTGTAATTCAGGCCTTAGGCACTTTGGAAAACGTTTCTGAAAGTGGTCCATTGTCACAGAGAGTCTGTAGCAGAGCAGGAAACTGAACCCAGCTCTCCTTGGCCAGCACCCAAACCCAGGGACCACAGTCCAGGGCAACTCTCTGGTGTGATGGAAAATTGGGGAAAGAACTTTGCAGGTTTTTTTTTCTTCAAATGTTTTCCTTCCCCAAATTTTTGAAGTTTCAGCTTCAAAATATCAGAGATTTCAAGATTCAGAAAATTCTGACCAGCTGGCTCATTGGTTGGGAAATGAGGGAGGGTTTCATGGACATTTCATTTCCCCCTCTTTAAAATTCTCAGGTTTGCTTCATCTACGTTCACCCTCCCAGTACCCTTGTGAGGTCAGTGGAAGCTAATTTGGAATGCATGCGAGAGCAAGAGGCAGGTACTCAGACGATAGACAATTAAGTAGAATCCTGCAAAACCAACAGCCTTTCCCAGCGTGAGCAGGAGGGAACTCAGTAGCAAAAGGATTTCTAAAGGTGCCTGGAACTTTAATGTCACAGACAGCACTAACGGGGTAGGAAGGGGAGCCGGGAATAACTCTAGGCGCTGGGGATGCTAACTCCACACCAGCTCAAAGGCCATGTGTCACGCAGAAGGAGAACATCCTTATTTTGACAGGCAAACGGCTGAGTCACCAGCCTCCCCATCTGGGGAGCTGAGGGTCCAGGCTGCCCTGGAGGAAGCTAGTGCATTTAAGGAAGCGCTTCCATCTGACCAGCCATTCAGATTTCATTTCAGCCTGAGGAATAGGGCTGAAATGAAAACAAATTGGAACTTTTGCCTTGTACGGACGCACCTGGGGTAAGTGTCTTCTCTGCATTTAAGGAGCAATTGCATCTCAGCCGTGTTCTTGCATAACTTGGTTGCAAGATGCATCTGTAGCGAAGACCTCACAGAGGATGCTGTGATGAAGAAGAGGATAAGGTGTGTGTCCAGGTCCCTTGACCTAATCTGCGGCTTGCTATGGAAAGTGATTCATGAAATGACACTCGAGCTTTTATATAAATGACACCTCAAAACATTACCAATCCCAGCCCCAGGCGAGCCATTTCGCTTCCCTTTGGGATACAGACTGACACAGCCAGGATGTCAGCAGATCACCTGTGAAGGTGATGCCAAATGACAGGAAGGTTTAGCATCCTTCTTCATCCATGTACGTTTCCAGTGCCACAACCTCATGGGGGAAAATTAGCTCCTGCACAATTTATGCCTCAGTAAAGTACCTACCTGGGGAAGACATTTCTGACACCAGAGGGCTCTGTAAACTAGCAGACAAAGGCTGGACAAATTCCAATGGCTGGAAACTGAAGGCAGAAAAACTGAGATTAGAAATGAGGTGCAAGTTTCTTACAGTGAAGTTAATTAACCTTTGGGACAACTTCCCTGGGAGGTGGTGGATTCCCCGTTGCTTTAATCTTTAAATCCTTGTAAAAGACATGCTCTAGTTCAACAAGCAATTCTGAGCTGGGTGTAGGAATCTCCTGGTGTGATTCTTCTGGCCTGTGTGATGCAGGACTGGTCAGGCTAGATCAGTGTCTCTCAACCTTTCCAGACTACCATACCCCTTTCAGGAGTCTGATTTGCCCTGAGTACCTCCAAGTTCCACCTCACTTAAAAACTACCTGCTTACCAAATCAGACCTAAAAAGACAAAAGGGTCACAGCACACTAGTACTGAACAATCTCTGGCTTTCTCATTGTTACCATGTAATTATACAGTAAATTGATTGGAATATACATATTGTACTTACATTTCAGTGGATAGTATACAGAGCAGAGTAAATAGGTCATTGTTTGTATGAAATTTCAGTGTGTATTGACTTCGCTAGGGCTTTTCATGTAGCCTGTTGTAAAACTAGGCCAATATCTAGATGAGTTGATGTGCCCCCCTGGAAGATCTCTGTGTACCCCCAGGGGTAGTGTGCCCCCGGTTGAGAACCACAGGGCTAGATGATTGCAATGGACTCCTCTGGCATTGCACCTAGGACACTATAAAGTGATGGGGCTTTAGTGGGACACCTTCCTTGCACTGCCCCCTTCTTTCCTCCACAGCGGGGAGAATTTCATCATTGGGTTGTGAGCAGGGGCTGACACAGGGCAGCAGAACCTACTGTGCATAGCATGCCCCAATTGAGAGATTCACCCTCGCCTGAATCTCACAGGCTAAGCAGGGGGTAGGGATGTCAACCCCAACTGAAAACTGAGGGGTAGGATGTGAATGTTGCTTTTGCAGTGCTTGAACACCGAAGGGTTTAGAGTGGATTACAACTTCTTTTTTATGTTGGGTGACTATTAAAACTTAAGTAGCTGATAAGCTTGTTTAAGGCTAAGCTTTAGATTTTGGGGGTGGGGGTTTCCAGATCATTTATATTGCTTGTCTCCCCCTCTGATCATTTATTCTACGTCACTTGCTTAAAATATAATTCATGAAAAGGAAGGGATTATGGAGTAATTTAAGTTAGCTGAAGTCTAATGGAGAGAGAAAGTGTTTTCTCTCCACTGCACTTTGCCCAGTTTTGTCTGGGTTGGCAAAAAGGGTCACTCGAGGCTCTGTATTAGAAGCTGCTGTGTTTTCTCTGCTTCAGGAACTCAGGTGCTTTAGTTCCAATGCATGAAAGAGAAAAACATTAACCTAAACCACAACCACCCACAGATGCAGCCAGCTCCTTCCATGAGTTCAACCAGCAACCCAGGAACACCAACACGGATTCAGCAAAACACTTATGCACCTACTTTAATTTTAATCAGGTGCTCAGGTCCTCTTGACTTCAGTCTGACCCAAAGCCCACTGCAATTGAGAGGTGTCTTTCCTTTGGCTTGAACAGTCTGAATGGGCTGAGAACACAGATCCTCTCTCTCACTTAGGCTAAAAGTGTAACTCCATTAGCTGGTAGCAGCAGTAGACTGTTGTCTGACATTGCCTTCCAACGTGAATCTATACATAAACTGTGCCATGCAAATAAAACAGCCCGTTTCATGTTTACATTTGCATGTCATCCAGGTTTCTTCAAGATCCACACAAATATGGTGTCCCAAGTGCCCTCTGGAGTCACAGAGCTTAAGGCCAGAAGGGACCCAGGTGATAATCTAGTCTGATCTCCTGCCTCGCATAGGCCAGAAAGTCCCAACCAGGAATCCTACATTGAGCCCAATGACTTGCGGCTGAGCTAGAGTGGTGCTGGAAAGAGACACCCTTGACTTTAACATTTCAAATGACGGAGCACCTGGCAAGACAGAACCCGGGAGTCCTGGCTCCCAGCCCCTCCTGCTCTAACCACTAGACCCCTTCCCCTCCCAGAGCTGGGAACATAGCCCAGATCCCTGGGGATCCTGCTCTCTATCCTGTTTATCTGGATACTTATGATGGTGACGAAGGACATATATCTGTCTGCTTTTCCACCCACCTGCATTGCTAAAGCACTCATCACCACAGGGCTGGGACTCTGTATACAGAAGTTGTGATGGGAAAACTCTTCTGGAATTCATGCACCTCAAGGAATGTGCAGCTGGCACTGTGCTGACCTTGGTTTAGAAATACCTACGTGGAGAGAAGATTTCTGAGACCAGCAGACTCTTTAATCTAGCAGGACAAAGCAGAATGAGATCCAACAACTGGAAGCCAAAGATGGACCAATTCAGGCTAGCAATGAGGTGCAGATGATTAATTAACTGTTGGGACAGCTTACCAAGGGACACGGTGGATTTTCTGTCCCTTGGGGTCTTTAAATCGATACAAGGGATCTCTTTCTACATGCCACGCTGGTGCTGGAATTGCTGGGTGATAACCTCTGGCCTGGGTTATGCAGGAGACAGAGACTCAATGATGGAGTGGTCCCTCATGACCTTGAAATCTGAGTCTATGAGCTGTCTTTTTGCGCAGGACGTGCCCCATGCTATGATCAGCTATAAACAAAGGCGAAATTGCACAGAGACTGTGAACCACAAACCCTTCCAATTCGAGATGGTCTCACACTTCCCAGCTCTGGTTCTGCAGAGCCCCGTGGGATCCTATGACGTGTTTGGGCTCGGACAGAATGAACATGGGGCTCTCTACCGGTGACATCTCAGCCAAAGCAGCTTCCCAGCACCAGCAGGTGTTGAGGATGGGCCTATGGTAAACGTCTGTCTCAGATCTGGACTTTAGCGTCCAAAATCTGGGTGCTTACCTGAACCTCCCCCAAGCTCACTACCAGCTTGGATTTTACTTCGCTGCCACCAGATAAGATTTAGGCTCTTATCAGCCTGGGTTCCCCAAATACTCCTGTGGGACCCCTCTGTGGCCTCCCAACTTCCTTTGGGAAGACCCCCACGACTCAGAAATCTGAGTCTACCGGTAAGGGAAAAATCCCCCTCCCTTCCCTCTCTCCGGCGTCCTGCGCTGAGCCACTGGAGGAATTGAGGCAATCTCCTTTACATCACAATACCAGAAAACCTTGTCTCTTTCTCTCCAAGAGACAGTTTCAAAACACAGGGAAACTAAGTGATTCTTTCTCTCTTTCCCCATAGCCTGTTTCCGCCTGGGGACGATAGGAAAATAACCCACAGCCTGGCTTTCCCTTCCTTGCCTCACTAGGAAGAAACTTCCACAAGTGTTAAAAAGAAAACTTACATAAAAAGAAAGAAAATACAGAACAATAATACTTTTAAGAGATCAATACAGGCTCTTGCTTATAGGAAAATATGAATACAGTCTGATTTAAAAATTAGCCAATTCAAATCAGTCCAGCAAATCAACATTCAGGTCAATACAAATCAAAGCACATCACAGCCGATTACTTGTTTCCTTTGTACTACACAGACTTTTAGTAGAATATTTGAGATAAGATGGAGTTAGAAGAAAAGCTTGTTTTCTCACAGCCGAGGAAAACAAAAAGACCCCGAGTTTCCAGTCCCTCCCAGACTTAAAAAACTCCGGTCGTCCATGATTGGTCCTCTGGTCAGGTGCTTGGTTCCCCCTTTGTTCACCCTTTGCAGGTAAAAGAAAATTAACCCTTACCTATCTACTTATGACAGGGCCTACATGGAAAAGTCAGCTCTGCATGGCTACATCTGTCACAGCGTGAAAAGGCCATGCCCCTGCCAGGTATGCCAACCCACTCCCAGTGTCGATGCTGCTGTGTCAATGGGCGAGTGTTTCTATCAACATAGCCATCGTTGTTCAGGGAGGTGGTGTCCCTAAACCAACAAAAAAACTCTGTTGGTGCAAGCAATGTCTCCGCTGAGGAACTGGGTCGGCATAGAGTCCCCTGAGCGAACAAGCAGGGAAGGCCTCGTGAGACATGAACACATGGGTCTGTAAATCAGTCTGATTGTTAACTGGGAGCCTAAAAAGGGGAGATGGGAGAGGAGTGAAATCCTGCCTGTTTTCTAACCCCCCTCCCCACCTCCTGGTATCTCTAACCTTCAGAGCAATGTAAGTACGAGACAAGAGACAGCATGTGGATACCGACAGACGGAAGGAGGGAGCACAAGGAAGCGATGAGGCAGCCTTGATCAGCATGATAGGTAGTGACACCATCACGGCAGCCGTCTCAGATGCTGAGCTTTTGGGAACAGGGCCCATCTTCTTTTCCTGTATTTGCACAGTGCCCAGCACCATGGGGCTCTGAGCCATGTTGCGGGGTCATCGTAGGCGCTACCTTAACACACACTGCAATAAATATAACTCGGTATTTAGTTACTAGCATGTGTCCGGGGTGGTTCCCAGTGTGTCCCGGAGAGCAGAATTACTTGATTTGCTTGTTTAATTTTATGTTTAATTTGTTTTTCTGCCTGCTGTGTTCTTTGGGTCCAGGCAGCTCAGGGCTGTACGGACCTCACACCACGTGACTCTGGAGCAGGTCTAGGCTCAGATGAACAGCACTTGCTCAATCAGATCAGTTTGTAAGAGGTTCATCAACAAAACTAGGACAACAAGCCGAGATCTCACAAGGGAACTAATATGAAGTTTTGTAAATAATTGATCCATAATTAAAGTGACGATTATGCTAATAATGCCTCGCAAAAACAGAACAGCCACCAGCATGTTACAAATCACACTATATTTCAAGAATGTGTTACTCAGTGTTGCCAAGGTTTAACAGGTGAGGGCACTGGGCTAGGGCCCGGGAGATTGGGGTTCTATTCCTGCCCCTGCCACAGACTTTCTGAATGACCTTGAGAAATTCACTACATCTCTAACGGCCTCAGTTTCCTAACAGTAAAAATGGGAATAAGGATCCTTCCTTGGTCTACTTAGACCAGGGGTTCTCAAACTGGGGAGTGGGTCCTCTCAGGGGGTCACAAGGTTATTACAGGGGGGGTTGTGAGCTGTCAGCCTCCACCCCAAACCCTGCTTTGCCTCCAGCATTTATAATGGTATTAAAAAGTGTTTTTAATTTATAAGGTGGAGTCGCACTCAGAGGCTTGCTGTGTGAAAGGGGTCACCAGTACAAAAGTTTGAGAACCTCTGATTTAGACCGTGAGCACTCCAAGGCAGGGAGCCTCGCTGGGCATGTCTACACAGCAAAAGCTTCATACGCTTTAGCCTACCTGAGGTAGCCTGGGTAACAAGTCAAGGCAGCTCAGCATGCGGGTAACACAACCTCAGCATGGACCTTGGGTACAGCCTCAGCTTGCGAGCCTGTTTGAAGCCCATACAGTGCTGTCTTCAACTGCTGTTGTTACCCACACGAGATGCCTTCAAGCTAGCGCAGATAGCCTAGACTGTGCATGTCTTTCGCTGTGTAGACAATACCCTGTATGTATGTGCAGCACCTGACACTAAAGCCCAGTTGGAGAGTCTAGATGCTACTAATACTCAGGTTTCAGGGGAAATGTTTGGTGCTTTAAGCCGTGTAGATACAAGCAGGACGGCAAAAGAAATTCCTGGAATAAAGAATCTGCATGTGAAATGCTCAGGATATGGGTCCATGCAGAGGGAGGAAGAGAACTGTAATTAATTATTTGTGTGACTGTGGCACCTGAACCCCCCCACAAGCCAGAAATTTGTCTGTTCAGGTGTCTGGCTGCAGGGACATTACCAGGGCAAAGCAGATGGCAAGGAGTGCCTATACAAAGCAATGCCCACTCATTCCCCTTCGCAAGGGAAGCCATATGATGGCCCTCTGCTTACAAACTGACTCTTGGCCGCTGTTCAGCAGCTGTAATATCAGGCAGCACAATGGCTAAACGAGGCAGAATAATCAGCCCTGTTTGAAGGCTGCATTTGAGAGACTGTTTACATACCAAAGAGAGGGGAGCAGATCAAAGAATCATAGACATTTAGGGCAGGCGAGGACTGCAAGAGGTCATCAATTCCAGAGCCCTGTGCTAAGTCAGGACCAAGGAGACCTGGATCATCCCTGACAGGTATTTGTCCAACCCTTTCTTAAATCTCTCCAGTGATGGGGATCCCACAGCCTCCTGTGGAAGCCTGGTGCAGAGCTGAACTACCCTGAGAGTTAGAAAGTTTTTCCTGATTTCTAACTTAAATGTCCCAAGCTGCAGATTAAGCCGTTGCTTCTTGTCCTTCAGTGGATATGGAGGACAATTGATCACAGACGTCTCTATAGCAGCCCTTAATATAATTGAAGACAGATGTCAGTCCACCCTCAGTCTTCTCTTCTCAAGACTAAACGTAGCCTGTTATTTTTTTTATCCTGCCTCATAGGTCAGTTTTATCAATTTTTGTTGCTCTCTTCTGGACTCTCTCCAGTTTGTCCACATCTTTCTTAAAATGCGATGCCCAAAACTGGACACAATACTCCAGCCACTCACAGTCTAGCTTGGATAGGGCAGACTACCTACCATGGATCCCACACCTCACACTGGGATCCCCCACACACAGGGAAAGGGGGCAAGGTCTGTCCCTGGATGTTTGGGGAACTGCGAGGAGGAGAGTCTGAAAAGCTAGTGACAGTTTGATGCCCCAGGCACCAATTCTCCACTGCCAAGTACCCTGTGCAGTCACTGACACCAGGGCAAAGATGGTGGCAGGTGTTCATGTATGTGTGGGTGTGTGTAGATGTGTGTACATGTTTCTGTAGCTGTTTAGAAAATTATGGGAAAGCTTATTTGACTCTGGAAGAAGATGCAGAAAAACATTGGAGACCCTGATAAATATGTCACTGCACATGTAGTGCAGCTGCCCCTCCAGTAGCTCCTAGCTACTGCATCTCTCTTTAGCTGCATAACAATCCCCTTCTTTTTATCGACCCGTATTTCAGGCTTGTCCTGGCATCTGCAGACAGAGCAATCAGTGAGCAGTTAGTTCACGGCTCCCATTTGGAGAATTAATTCCAGTTACCTGTGGATAGAAGCCATGCAATTAACAACCCCAGCTCTGTGACTCTGCAATCCGGCCACGCGGCTGCGACACGTGAAATCATACTGTCCATTAATCGCAAATGCATGGGCGTGCATTAGAACAAAGCGAAACGTCGCACAAAAGCCTCCAGCCTCCTTATTTCCGGCAGATGTCAGAGCTGCTGAAAGTGAGCATTACTTGGCTCTGTCAGCAGCCCCACATGCTACATGCCCCATCAATGGCACCCTCAGGTTTTATTTCTCGCTCTCTCAAATCTACTCTATGCCGAGTAGCTGCTGGGCATGAGGCTAATGTGTCTGTCATGTCTGGAGCACTGGTTTTACAGCCTGGCTTAGGTGGAAAGGGAGTGGGATGGAGTCACCGGCGTACCCGTTTATAGTCCATGGCACCTCCCTACGAATGGGAAACAGTACACTGGGAGGGTCCAGCCAGGCCAAGAATATGGCAGCAGAGACAAGTAGGGGAGAGACCTTTGCAGGAGTAACAGGAAACATGGCAGGTGAACACAAGAATGGCCACGCTGGGTCAGAACAGTCCTCCATGTAGCCCACCATCCTTTCTTCCGACAGTGGCCAGTGTCAGGCGCTTCAGAGGGAATGAATAGAACAGAGCAATTATTGAGTGATCCATGACCTGTTGTCCATTCCCAGCTTCTGGGAATTTGAATTTAGAGACACCCAGAGCATGAGGTTGCGTCCCTGACCTCTTGGCTAATATCCATGAATGGACCTGTCTTCCATGAACTTATCTCATTCTTTTTTAACCTAGTTATACTTCTGGCCTTCACAGCATCTATCATAGCTTTCCTACTCAGATCTGAACCTTAGAGTTCAGAAAATAAGTTGCTAGCATGAAACTTCCAAGCTTAATTACCAGCTTGGATCTGATAGCGCTGCCACCAGACAGGAATCAGTGCCTGCCTCACTCTGGTCTCCCCAGACCTTCCCCGGGGGACCCCAAGACTCAGATGCCCTGAGTCTCACAACAAGGGACATACCGCACTTGGTCCTTCCCCTCTTTACCTCCCCCAGATTTTCCCACCCTGGGTACACTAGGAGATTACTGTACTTAACTCCTTGAATTACAAAACGAGAGGACAATTTACCTTCCCCCTCCTTCTTTCCCTCCCACCAATTCCCTGGTGAGCTGCAGGCTCAATCCCTCGAGTCCCCACTAGGAAAATCCAACAGTCTTAAAAAGAAAGCTTTATATAAAAGAAAGAAAAGATATTAAAATGGTCTCTGTATCAAGATGACAATCTATCAGGATCATTGCTTAAAAAAACATGAATAAACAGCCTTAGTCAAAAGAAATACAATTTAAAACATTCAGCAACTACACACATGTAAATACAAAAAAAAAACAATATAAGCTTTTGTTTTCTACCTTTGTACTCACAACTTGGAAACAGAAGATTAGAGAAGGCTGGAGATAGAGATCACTCTCATAGCCGAGAGAGCACAGACAGGAGGACACAGACAAAGGACACACACCCAAAAATTCCCTCCCTGAGCTTTGAAAACCGGTTTCCTGATTGGTCCTCTGGTCAGGTGTTTGGTTCCCTTTGTTAACCCTTTACAGGTAAAAGAAACATTAACCCTTAGCTATCTGTTTATGACACAAAACAGAGAAAAGATGTCTATTCTCTATTAGGTTCTATGGGTGAGATTCTGTACTGCGTACCTTAGCTAGAGCTCTATGTAGGAAGGCCAAATGTGGCTTACTTTAGTCCCACAAATAGACTGTGTGTTGGGTGAAGAAGTACTTGCTTATGTTTGTTTTAAATCTACTGATTATTCATTTCATTGGGGGACCCCTGATTCTTGTATTCAGTGAAGGGGCAAACAACATGTCCCTAGTCACTTTCTCTGCACCAGTCATGTTTTTTATAGCCCTCTGTCCTATCCCCCCTTAGTTGTCTCTTTTCCAAGCTGAACAGTCACAGTCTTTTAATCTCTCCTCCTGTGGAAGCCCTTCCACACCCCTGATTGGTTGTTTTGGGCCCTTTTCTGTACTTTTTCCATTCTAATAGATCTTTTTTGAAATGGGTCCAGCAGATCTGGCCGCAGTATTCAAGGTGTGGGCGCACCGCGGATTTGTATAGTGGCATTATGGTGCTTTCTGTCTTATCTACCCCTGCCCTAATGGTTCCGAACAGTCTGTTAGCGGTGACCAGGCACTGCGGCTGCACACTGACCAGATGTTTTCAGAGTCAGCAGTACGAGCAGGAGTTTAAGATGAATTGCTCAGACAGGGCAAGTGGAGGCAAGGGGAGGGGATTGAAAAGGATGACCTAGCAATGCTGCCTGGATTAGCCATGCTCAGAGATTTTAATGAAAACATCAGAGAGGCAGCAGCCACGGTGCCAGGTCACTATTTTCTCACCTTGATTTGGAGGAGTTAGAGACACCCTTTCCCAGAACATGAACTCAGACGCTCCTCTGGTTTGCAAGGGCGTCCTTCCGAGCAGGCGATGAATTCGTCTGGGGCTCATATACTAATATACCAGGGACAGTTACCCTTTCATCCCCTTTCTGGTGGGGGTTTCAGGCTACAGCTGCCGATGTACCTTTGGTTTGATTGTCTGTTTGCCTGGGGACTCCTCCCTGCCCCTCAGATCCCAGTGAGGAAGGACCCCTGTGGAATCTGGGATTGTCCTAGAATTAGCCTGCGTGTTGCAGGTTTGTCTGGTGAAGCTTTGAGTTGGCAACAGCTTCATTTCAGCCCCTCTTCTGACCACCCACGGGCTCCTTCTCTCTGTGGATTCCTTGCCCAGTTTGATATTCACAAATACCATTTCTATGACCCTGCATCTCATTTGCACCGAGGGGGCCTTCAGTCACTCGGGTGGTGCAAAAGGGCCCTGGAAAATAAAAAATAGGTGGCTGAGTAGAATGATGATGGATGAGTGGGTAGTAGATAGACAGTCTGGGGCTAGGCACACGACAGCGATTCTTCAGCGCTGTCAATCCAACGTCTTTTACGAATGCAAAATTAATTTGGAAAGCTTCAGATGACAGAAAACCGAAAGCAACTGCCACCCTGACTCGCTCGGCCCCAGCTGTCACTTGTGGGGGTAGGCGTGCACAGAGCACACTCACTGAATCAGGCCCAGAGGTGAGCTAGGAAGGGGAATGTTTCGCTTGAAAAGGCTACCAGGACTCCAGCATGAGCAAGCAGCAGCGTCAGGTCTGGACTCGCTCTGCACATGCCAACTGGTGGAAGTTTAGGCACCTGTGGAGCTCTTACAGTGTTAGGCAGCAATTGAGCAGCAGTTTGGTGAATGCTGGTGCCTAAAATGTTGAACTCAGGTGTCTAAGGCCCTAAGTGACACAGGCATTCACCCAGCTACAGTGAAACAGTCACCTTTGTTTCTTCAACTGGGTCAGGCCTGCATGCCAGCCAATGCCAGGGTTGGGGGGAAGGGCAGGTGAGGAAGAACCCTCCCTGAATGGTTTATACGAAGCCTTTGTCTCTCCTTTGCAGCGCATCTGCAGATGCATTCAGCTTCTAATGCAAAAAGCATTAAAGCCCTATTAAATATATTCACTGCCACGTTTCATACTTGATAAGAAGCGCCTGGGCTGAAGCAAGCAGAATGTGCTTGAAACATAAATTAAAGGAGAACTGGAGCCTAATCAGCGAGGCGATAACCAAGGAGCACTCCTGTGCGTGGCGCACCTGCAGCACTGTGATAATGATATTCCCCGACCCAGTGGGGCCTGAGCCCTCGGCACGCGCAGCCAGAAAGAGAATGTTTGCTGCCCTTCATCTCAGCACTGGCGCCTGGCTCCTGGGCTCCAATTAGCTAGAGATGCGGCAGGGAAAGAGACACCCGGGGCAGGTGGCCTTGAGACCTGCATGGTCCTTTCTGCACACGCAATCCCCAGTGCACATGGCTCATCCTATCCGATGGATGGGTGTGTCTGGGGATGGGTGGATGGGTAGTACATTGGGGGATTGATGGGTAACTACACAGATTGATGGTCTGTATCTATAGGGGTAGATACTTAAATTGATGGCTGAATAGATGGCCGTGTATAGGAATGGATGGGCATTTATAGGGATGGATAGATGCATAGATCTGGTATAACTGTCTATATAAAATATAGGCGGTCTAGAGAAGAGAGATCAGGAGCATCTCTTCTCCCTGTCTCATTACACAAGGACAAGAGGACGTTCTTTGAAACTGGAAGGTGGCAAATCCAAAATGGATAAAAGGAAATACTGTGTTTCCACACAAGGTGTAACTGGAGTGTGAAACTTGTTGTCACACTGCTGAGACCAACAACTTAGCAAGATTCGGAAAGGGCCTGGACACACCTATGGATAACAATAATGTACAGATATAATTAATTATGATAAATGCTGGAAGGGATGAAACCTTGTACTTCAGGTTTTTTAGCCAATCTCTAGCTAGTAGAGATCAGGCTAAGTCCTAATGTGGGGAGCAGATCGTGCCACATTCGCTGCTGCAAGGTTCTTACATGTTCCCTAAAGCAACGGGTGCTCCATACCCTGGCTTTCCAGCCGGAGCGACAGATGCTCGGCTTTCGAGAGGACCCCGTTCTCTTGCAACAATCCTGTAGATGCCAACATATGCACAGGAAGCAGTGAAAGGTGAAACCTCCCTGAGACGATTCACCCAGGCTCGAGTATTGAACCCATCACCCCTGATTATACTGTATCATGGGCACAAGGGGCAGCAGAGGGTGGGACAAGGAAGGAGCGGTTATACTCTATAATGGGCACTAGAGGAGCAGAAGGTGGGGGTGGGAACAGGCTGCCCCTAGTGCAGAGAACTAATCACACACAGATCTAGCTGTTAGATTTCAGAGCGGTAGCCGTGTTGGTCTGTATCAGTAAAAACAACAAGAATCCTTGCGGCACCTTAGAGACTAACACATTTATTTGGGCATAAGCTTTTGTGGGCTAAAACCCACTTCATCAGATGCGTGGAGTGAAAATACAGAGGCAGGTATAAATACACAGCACATGAAAAGATGGGAGTTGCCTTAATGAGTGTGTGTGGGGGGTCAGTGCTACAGTATAAATGCCACCAGCAGATAAGGGATTCTGGGTGGGGACAGAATACGGAGGCCAATGATCATGGTGATGGTTGTCACTGGCGTGTTAGAGACGTGTATTGTGGCTGCTGGGTTGAATGGGGGGTAGAGGGAGGGTGTGGAGGAATGGGAGGGGGCTGTGGGTCAGGACAGAGGGGGTGCCGGTAAAGCTGTGTTGGGGGGCAGAGCTGATGGATCAGGATTGAGGGAACTGGCAGATCATGGGCAGATCCCTGACATCTAACAGCAAATATTTACCAAACCTGGTGCCGCCTTTTTAGGACAATTGCTGGCCACTGTTGGGGACAGAGCCTGATCTCAGCTGCAGAGTCGAGGGCGCCATGGTGCGTGGGCACAGCATGGGAAACGGTCCCTATGCTAAAAAGCTCACAGTCGAAATAGACTCTGGACTCCCGTTTCACAGTCCGGGCGCATGGTCTGGAGGTCTCCATGAGAATGGGATCAGGGCTGACGCAGGAGGAAACAAGTTAATGCTGGGGAGGGGGTGCACAGGGTAACACAAACAGCATTGAAGTGGAAGGGGAGTGAATCGAGAAGTAATAGATTTAAACAGCGAGGGAAAGTCGCTGGAGAGCAGGGGCAGGGCTGGGATAAATAGATATTTGCCGGCTGTTCAGGAGGAGAGACAGGACTAGTTCAGCATCACATAATTACAGACAATTAGACTCGCAGAGCAGCATGGGCTGTCATCTCAAACACAGAGCTGCAGTGAATTAGCTCAGGGGGGTAGCCAGAGACCTGATGGGTTTCGCTCTTCGGGGACATTGTTTGGATCTGGTTTTGCACATCCCCTGGCACAGCAGGGTTCTGGTCCAGGCCTGGGGCTTCGAGGCTTTACAATAACAATGACAATAATTGAAGTTACGGCTCTCGCCCAAACAATAATTTCCAGCAAATTTTCATAGATCCTCAGACCAGAAGTGACCATAGGGATCATTTGCTCTGACTTCCTGCCTGGCACAGGCTGTCGACTTCCCTGAATTAATTCCTGCTTGGATGAGAGTACCTGAACCCGGACACTCTTGATGAAAACCTCTCGAGAACATTTCTACATCAAACTTTCTGCCTACTCCATTGGAACCACCACACCTCCTTCCGTCTTCCGGCTGTTTCTTCATCTTCTCCTCAGTGTCACACTCCTCCTCCTCCTCCCTGCTTTGCATCCGCTTCCATTTCCATGTCGCTTCCGGCCTCCCTTCTGCTTGACTTTTCCAGTTGTTTCCCCTTTACGTGATTCCTTCCCCCTTAATCTGCACACATCACCGACGCGACCCTTTCACATTTCCACAGAATCCAGTACACTTTGGAAGGTGAAAGGCACTTGTGACTGTCATGGAGTCCCCGGGCGATGCTCTGGAACAGCGCCCCACAAAGCCAGTCAGGACTCTGGTGAAGTCTCCTCTCTGTGAGCAGACTGTCTCCAGGCCAAGAAGCTCACACAGATTCACCTTCCTGGGTCTGACCTTGGAGCATTCAGCATTCTCTGCCCCTTCATGCACTTCCCATAGCGAGTCCAGCCTTGCAGGGTCCTGGGGAAGCCAGAGGGTCCTGCACCCCCACTTCGCAGTCAGACATGACTCTTAGCCAGCCAGTAAAACAGAGGTTTATTAGATGACGGGAACAGGGTCTAAAACAGAGCTTGTAGATACAGCAAACCGGACCCCTCGGCCGGGTCCATTCTGGGACCAGTGAGCCAGACCCCCATGTCTGCCCTCAGCCAGCTCCAGACTAACAACCCCCTCCAGCCCCTCCTCTCTGCTCAGCTCCTTTCCCAGGCCACGAGGTCACCTGAACCCTTTGTCTCCAACACCTTCAATTGGCACCTTTGCAGGGGAGGGGCCCAGGCCATCAGTTGCTAGGAGACAGAGTGTCAGGCATTTAGGTGCACTGGCCCCTTCCTCTGCAGCAATCACACACCCCTTATCCCACCACCTAGATATTAAGAACTGCATAGGAGACACTGAGGCACCAACACAGTATTCAGAGTAACATTAAGAATATTCCCAGTTCATCACAGTGACTGGCCCATGTGGGTGGGTTGGTTTGTGTGTGTGTGTGTGTGTGTGTGTGTATGTGTGTGTGTGTGTGTGTGTGTGTGTTCGGGGGGGGTAGGGGGGGTTGGTCTGAGTTTTTTTTAATATTTGCTTTTAAACAGGCAAAAAGTCTTTAAACTAAACAAAAAAGGATTTATTTTAATTAAAGACTGTGGGGAAGGAGCAAGCCCGCCCGCAGATTAGCAGAAATGTCATTGCAGCCAGAGAGAAATGTATTTAAAAACTAAGTAGTGGGAAAAGGAAATGCAGCCCCGATCGCCGAGTCGGTGGCATCTTGCGAAATGAAATGCACAGATAAAGGCAGGATAAATTGTTTCCAAAGATCAAGGAAATTTTTTCTTCTAAAAAAGAAAATTAGGGCAAAAGTGATAAAAGCAGAGTGTGATTAGTGGGTACATGGATGCTTGAGGGCCCAGCTTATGCCTTGGGGCATGAATTTCCCCCACAGGGAATGAAGGGAAAGTTTTCAATAGCCGTGGTGCAGTGTATCTGAGCCACAGCCGTGATCCACCCGTTTGGGCCCTGGGCAGCAGCGAACAGCCACGATGCAGCTGGTTTCAGCAAATCTTCTGCAGAGCCAGCCCAGCCCAGCTTCTGATCCGCTGTGCATGATACAAATCTCTGGCTCCAAGGACTGGCTGAATCCTACCCTACTGCCAGTTCTGTGCATGTGCAGAAAGCTTCCCCTTCCCTTGTTCCCAGGTGCATGAAGAATCAGGCTGTTTTCCAGTCCCAGCTGCAGGCTTCACATCTGCACTCACATCCCCTTCACACATCAGCGATAATCCGGTGCCTTGGCTTGGTTAGTTGGCAGGCTGGGCCCTTCTGTCTCCTGCCTTTCATTTCTTGCCAACAGCAGTAAGTTTCCGCCCACCCAACTCCTCGGCTTTGGGTTAGCTTAATTTCTCAGTGGTGTTGTAAATGAAATTTTTATTTTATTTACAGACTTTGCTTGGAGTAATTCCTGATTTAGCAAGCGCATGTCCCATCTACACTCTGCAGCACCCATCCTCACAGCCCTGGCACACGCCCATGCAGCAGGGTATTTGAGGGGAGCTGAAGCGTGGTGTGTTCTTTACAAGTTACTTTTCAGCACCGTCAGCAGGCAGGTTCGTGGGCGCTGGCTATTCTCTGCCGCACTAGGACCCATGGGGTGGATCAGGGTGTGGCCAGAGCACATGATGCCCTGGTTATTCCCTGCTCCACCCGCCCAGGGCCCATAGGGATGTAACTGCAATGCACTGCACTCTGGCTATTCTCTGCCCCCCAGGGCCCATAGGGGGGATCAGGAGTGTGGCCAGGGCACACTGCGCTCTGCCTATTCTCTGCCCCCAGGGCCCATAGGGGGGATAAGGGGTGTGGCCGCAGTGCACTGCGCTCTGGATAGTCTCTGCCCCCCAGGGCCCATGGGGGGGATATGGGGTGCAGCCAGGGCGCACTGCTCTCTAAGTATTCTCTGCCCCCCAGGGCCCATGGGGGGGATATGGGGTGCAGCCAGGGCACACTGCGCTCTGGATATTCTCTGCCCCCCAGGGCCCATGGTGGGGGATATGGGGTGCAGCCAAGGCGCACTGCACTCTAAGTATTCTCTGCCCCCTAGGGCCCATAGGGGGGATAAGGGGTGTGGCTGCAGTGCACTGTGCTCTGGATATTCTCTGCCCCCAGGACCCATAGGGGAGGATAAGGGGTGCAGCCAGGGCACAGTGCGCTCTGGTTATTCTCTGCCCCCTCTCCCCAATCACAAAATGTTAGAGCAGCCCTGAGAAGAACAGCAGCTCCTCACGCAGAGGATGTTTAAAAATCTGACCCGTTCTTAGGTGCTTAGGTGGAAGCTGAGCTGTGTGTGAAACTCTGGCCCAAATGACCTCTCCAAGGCCATGCCTGGGGCCCTGCTCCCCCTGTCCTGCTCCTCATGCAGTCGTTTGCACCAGGGCAAAGCTGGTGCATTCAGATGTGGTGGCATCTTGTGCCCACTTTACCCTGGTGAACAATGGTGCAGGGTGGGCAGAGAATTGAGCCCTGTGAGCCGGCCGCAGAGCCAGGAATTGCACTGGGGACTGGCAGCATTTCACACCCACCTCATGCTGGTTTGACTCAAGCCCTGGGTTTCTCTTTTCCATCCTGCTGTAGATCCCTATTCTGCATTTCACTGCAGCCCTGATGCTCCCACACTGACAGACAGCGACAGCAGCTTGACGTGTCTGACATGGGTAATTGCTCTGGGAGGATGTGCCAGACACACTGTAGCTTCTGGGGGGTCAGATCAGTGGCTGGGTGGACGTAGCCCCAGGCCAGTGCTGTAGCCTGAAGGAACGACTGGGAATGGAAAACGCTGACAGGCTGCAGAGAGCGGGCAAGGGCGGAGGGATACATTGGGAGCGCTAAGGCAGGGAAAGACTGGAGGATGCTAATGGGGGAGCTACCACACCATTAATCGGCACAGACATTTGTACTAAATGGGCAGGAGGGGCAGCTGGGGCCCCCCTCTCTCGCTGTCATGAACACGATGGTGACAGTTTCTGTTAAACTCTCCACTGTCCGTCTAGATCACGTATGAGCTGGGCACTGAATTCATTTTCTTTATGACAGCTGGAGCTGTCCATCTTTTTTCTCCATCCAGCTTGCTGCAAACACAGGCACCAGGTTCTAGACTGGGCAGTTCTCTGAGTGCACTGTTTGTAAAAGAACGTCTACGCTCTTCTTGTATTTTTATCTGATTTGTCTACTTTCTTCATGTCTGGCCACTATGGAGATAGCTTCTTTTCCAAAGTTGGAACAGTACTTCTGAATTGTCTTCTTATCAGGAGTTGGGTTGGACTATATCCAGTAGCTGTTATCGATGTTGATATGTACCTCAGAAGAGCAAAGAATGGATCTTCCTGTTGTAGAATTTTCTTATTCACTGGCCAAGGTCAGGAAGAAATTTTTCCTCCTGGTGCACAATTGGCTAGATATATTGCGTGTGGTGGAGGGGGGAAGGGTGTCACTTTCTTCTGAAGCATCAGGGATTGGCCACAGCTGTAGACAGGACACCAGATGAGATGGACCTGTGCTGTGCAGTGGAACAGAGAATCCTACTCTAGGTGCCTTGTTGGTCTGCCTTCAGGGCCGGCTCTAGTCATTTCACCGACCCAAGCACGGCAGCACACCGCGGGGGGCACTCTGCCACTCGCCGGTCCCGCGGCTCCGGTGGATCTCCCGCAGACGTGACTGTGGAAGGTCCACTGGTCCTGCGGCTCTGGTGGACCTCCCGCAGGCATGCCTGCAGCTGCTCCACCGGAGCTGCGGGACCAGTGGACCCTCCACAGGCACGCCTGCAGGAAGTCCACCGGAGCCGCCTGCTGCCCTCCCGGCAACTGGCAGAGCGCCCCCCGCGGCATGCCACCCCAAGCACGCGCTTGGCGCGCTGGGGCCTGGAGCCGGCCCTGTCTGCCTTGGTCACGTGCTCAGGGTCAAGCCAATGGCCAGCTTTGGGGCTGGGAAGGGATTTCTCCCTCAATCAGATTGGCTGGGACCTTAAGGATTTTTGCCTTTCTCTGCAGCATGAGGCATGCCTTGCCTAGGATCATCTAGCCATATCTCATCTAATCCATTCCTTGCCTGCGCAGGGGCTTCGGGCATAGGTGGCCCCTCGGCTCTCCTGTTCCTCACAATTTAGTCTCCTGAGGCCTGAAATGCTTTAGTGTGTCCCAAGCTTTTGGGCTCAGTACAGGGGTAACTGTGCTAGTTAATCGAATAGCCCTTTCTGCCTTTAAACTCTGTGACGCTATGAACCAGATCTCCTCAGTCCCAGACCAGCACCATGACCACCCGCCACCCTTCCGTGGCACTTGCACGTGTTTGGCATCCTCAGACTGATCTCTAGGTGCAAGCAAGCCCCTGCGAATCCATCTCTCCAGCTTGGCATCGCCCCTTATTTTGGAGCTTTGCATTTTGACAACGTCAGCAAGTCTTTTTTTAAAAAGGGTTATGAGATTTATTGATTAATTAAAAAGTAAACCCAACATTTTTATTGCATAAGGTTTAAATTTGTTGCTTTCATTAACATAACTCCGACAAAATTAATCCTGCTCCTTTATGGTCACAGCCACCTTATTTAATTTTCTGTTATGTAAACCACTTGCTCTAAGCTTATTTTAATGACATTAAAGCAATTCACTTTGAGCCTGGGTAAACAGCAATGGCTATATTGTATT
The DNA here is from genome assembly GCF_003597395.2 of Chelonoidis abingdonii. NCBI lineage: Eukaryota > Metazoa > Chordata > Testudines > Testudinidae > Chelonoidis > Chelonoidis abingdonii. The sequence continues at coordinate 611,022 of NC_133779.1, forward strand.
TTCAGCAGATTGGTCAACAGAAGGAGACAGGGTGCGAGCTGGTTCGTGCTCTCTCTCGGGTTGTCAAGCCTGCTAATATTTCACGGCTATCTAGCTAATATTTCGTGTTGCTATTTGCTTAAGCCGGAATATCTCCCCATGTGAAACAGGAATAATTACAGCTATTTCTGCAATCGCTACTCATTCCGTTATCTTTAAATTAGAAGCTGAACCAAATGTGCAGTGATGGAAGCACATTGGTTCAATTAGCCGCTAAGTATTATTTTGGAATAGCATTCCTTTCCGGATCTCCAGCCCAGAAAGGCTCAGTCGCAGACCCAGGCAGAGGGATGTAAAAATGTCCTGTTCACTGTCCAGGAAAGGGCGCGCTAAAGGAGAACGCTAGCCTCCCCAGTACATCGATGTCAGCTAAATAAGCATGGGCACATTAGCAAGGGGAGCTCATGCAACCCACTGGCGAGCGCATCTGACGGGTTCCCCCTCTGTGCTGATCCACAGAGGATAGGAGTCCTTGCCTTGTTGGCTATGGTGGCTCTGCTGATTAGCTCATGCTCCAGCAGCTTCTGCTTTTAGCTGTGCAGGTCTCTGTTTCAGTCCTTGGTGTCTCACTCAAGGGGGTGACATCAGACCTGTCACTGCTCCGTTAGCACATTAGCTGGGACTTGTCTCTTAGCAGAAGTTGCCACGTTACTGTCATGGCTGGCCAGATTCTTGCCCGGTCTCTGTCGCTGCAGAGTGGGTCCAGGGGCAAAGGTGTTGGGCTGAGACTCAAGGGATCTTGCACCGGTTCTGCCACAGCCCCTCCCCCGTGTGCGTGACCTTGGAGAAGTTGCTTTGGATGGAGTTGCCAGTTGTTGATTTTTGAAAGAGCTGGGTGTCACGGAGTCACCGGGCAATGCTCTGGAACTGCTCCCCACAAAGCCAGTCAGGACTTTGGGGAGCCTCCTCTCCCTTGGAGCAGACTTGTTCAGGGCAAGAAGCTCACACGTCTTCACCTCCTGGGTCTCTCCTTGGAGCATTCAGCATCCTCTGCCCCTCCGTGCGCTTCCCACAGCGAGCCCACCCAGGCGGGGTCCTGGGGAAGCCACAGGGTTCTGCACCCCCACTTTGCAGTCAGACGTGACTCTCAGCCAGCAAAACAGAGGTTTATTCGATGACAGGAACAGGGTCTAAAACAGAGCTTGTAGATACAGCGAACCAGACCCCTCGGCCGGGTCCATTCTGGGGGGCAGTGAGCCAGACCCCTAGGTCTGCACTTCACTCCTTATCCCCAGGTAGCTCCAGACTAACCAACCCCTCCAGCCCCTCCTCTCTGCTCAGCTCCTTTCCCGGGCCAGGAGGTCACCTGATCCCTTTGTCTCCAACACCTGCAGTTGGCACCTTTGCAGAGGAGGGGCCCAGGCCATCAGTTGCTAGGAGACAGAGTGCCAGGCATTAGGTGCACTGGCCCTTTGCTCTGCCAGATACTTAAGAACTGCCTAGGTGACACTGAGGCACCAACACAGTGTTCAGAGCAAACATTAGGAACAGTCCCAGTTCGTCACACTGGGCAGGTCTGATTGTGGGACAGAGCTGGGAATGGAACCCAGGCTGCCCCCTCCACTATAACCCACTCCTCTCCCAGAGCTGGGGATGGAACCCAGGAGTCCTGGCTCCCAACCCTCCCCCATTCTAAGGAGTTTATTTCCCCTTTCGGTAAGCAAGCACATGAAGGAAACAGCAGATTATGAGACGCAAAAGGCTCTGGAAGTTTCTGGCTTCCTCGTTTTCAGCACAGGTTTGCCAGTTATTCCTCAGGGGGACTAAATCGAGCTGAGATCAGGCTGCTCCCGATTCTGACACAGCCACATCATTTCTCGGCATCCCATCATGAGGATGTTGCTGATGTTGCTTCAGCTGTTATTACTAATTATGTTCATATGAATGGCGGTATTAGTGCTGCCAGGCCTCGTTAGCTCTTGATGCTGCCATATAGGAATGATAGTTACAGGGAGCGGCGGTGGGGGCAGGCGTAGCTGGTGATGGATCAGTGGGTTTCCGAGTCCCCTGGAGGTTTGCGTGGAAGCAGTGGTGGATCACAGTAGGTCAGACATGTACATCTCCCCTTCCCTTAGCTCTCAAAGGACCCAACGCCTACGGGACATGGCAAGAGGGGCCTCCCTTATATGCAGACCCAATAGAATGCAGTGGTGTGCCCAGATTTCTGGGGCGGTTTTCATGGGAGGTGGCTAGGGGAGAGGGGCAGAACCCATCACAGATCAAATTAATGCATGCTGACAAGAGGCCTTGAAAGAGTCTCTTCACTCTGAGATGTGCCAGGCCAGGCTTTCTGTCTGTCTGTCCCCGTACACACCCCTCTGCCTGTCCATCCATCCACATAAGCAGCCTTCTATCCATTCATGAGTGCAGGTACCCTCTATCCAGGAGCGTACACACCTCTCTCTTTATACCTTGGTCTGGGTACAGTTGTGTCCCAAGAGCTGATTGTATCTGGTGGCCAGCAGGAAAAGCAGCTCGCTTTGAGCAGACAGAGAAGCAGAGACTTTCAGAGCCATGGGGAAGGAATTTTGGCCGTCATGGCATAATGGGTTAGAGCAGAGAATTGGGTTCTCCTTCAATGCTTTGTATAACTCTGCCCCTGCCCTGTCAATCTTCCCATCTCATTGCACCAGCCTGGCTTGCCCATTGGCCAGCTCCTTGCCCAAAGACATCTTTCCTCCTTTGCATGTGTGATGGGGCATATGAACCCCACCACAGGCAGGAAAGGGTTGCAGGGCTGCTGGGGATTCAATCAGCCCTGACGCAGGGCACCTGAAGCAGGGGCCTGGCTGGGAGGCAGAGCCCAGTGCAGTGGGTGCCTGGTGGGGACAGAGAGAGGAGACTCCAGTGCTCTGGGTGGGCCAGGCGGCTTGCTGGGGCCAGGCCCAGGGACTGAGGAGCCCACTGCCTAGCAGAGGGAAGGTCGGACGGCATGAGCACGAGGGGGTGGATTCTGGGATCCCTGCAGAGGCTGGGAGCGGGGAAGCACCAGCTGGGACTGAACCTGGGTCAGAGGGAAGAGTTTGCTTCTCCGTGTTTATTTTGGACTTTGAGCATCCCTCTGATGGAGCTGACCCTGGCTTGTGCAGTGAACATACAGGATGTGCGTGGGAACTGGGTGCTCCCGGGAGTAGGGCTTGGGTGCTTGGCAGGTGCCCAGCAGGCTAACCCGGCACTAACATGAGAAACAGCTCGAGAGGCAGGAGAGGCAGGGTTAACACCCCTCGTTTCACTGATGGGGAGCCGGGTCCGGAGAGGTGAAGGGATTGGCTAAAGGTAACCGCTGGCAGAGAACAGCCACGGTGCAGTGCGAGCAGGAGCGGTGCCAGGGTTTTTGGTGCCCAGGTGCAGGGCCGGCTCACCGGTCCTGCGGCTCCGGTGGACCTCCCACAGGCTTTCCTGTGGATGGTCCGCTGGTCCCGCGGCTCCAATGGACCTGCAGCAGGCGTGCCTGCAGATGCTCCACCGGAGCCGCGGGACCAGCGGACCATCCGCAGGCACGCCTGTGGGAGGTCCACCGGAGCAGTCTGCCGCCCTTCCAAATCCTGGCTCCCTTGGTCGCCTAAATGGAAGCGCCAGCCCTGGGTGTGTGCCAGCCTCGCCCCCCCATCTACCCCTTATGCGAGGGCTGGGCGCAGGGTGGGGCAGGCTCCTTGCCCAGCTCCACACCTGCTGGGTGGCCCCGGTATGGGGCTGGTTCAGGGGATGCTCCTACCTACTCCCTTTGTGGTGCCAGAGCAGCCTGGAGCTCGATGTCAATGGGCTACACTGGGGCTGTTTTAGGCTCTGTGAGCTACCTGCCCAGTCATGGTCTCTGACTGGCCCCGGCTTCCCAGTCATGGTCTCTGCCTGGCTCGCAGACTGTGGGAGCAGCAGTCCTGTGCTTGGTGCTCTCTGGGCCAGGGGTGGGGCCTCAGCTCTCAGCCCCAGCCCTGAGGCCCATGCTCTGGCCAGAAGTGGGAGGCATCTTGTGGGAGGGAGGCAGCAGCAGGTGCTGCAGACAGGGAGTGGGGGAGACATACCTGTACTTTACATTTCAATAGTGTCTTCCTTCTGACTGTAAGCTCTTTACTGTGAGAATAGGTGAGGTGCTCAGGGTCACATAGGTTGTCAGTGGCAGAGCCTGGCATAGAACCCAGGAGTCCTGGTTCCCAGTCCCTCCCAGTTCTAACCACTAGGATCCGCTCCCTGAGCCAAAAATAGAATCCAGGAATCTGGATTCCTGCTCCTCCCCACCCACAGCCTCCTCTGTACAGCAGGGCTCTGAGACAGACACTTCCCCATGTGTGTGGACAGAAGGGGGGCTTAGGCTCAAACCTGAGTCAGAGCCAGAGCTTAGTGTGCAGAGTTGACATAGCCAGAGAGGGACCAGGCTGTCCGGCCTCCTTTAGTCCCTTGTGGTGAAACCAGCCCCTGCTCCCTTTCCAGTGACACATGCTGCCTCCTGCTATTTCACTCACCCTGGGACTCCCCGGGACTAACTGACAAGGGGGATTTATCTTGCTCCCTCCTATTTTCCAGGAGACGTTGGCTTGTGAGCTTTATTGCCCTAAATGAATATTGATGAGCCCTGTCAAGCTCTCACAGCTAAGATAAGGACACTAAGTTTTATTTACTGACGACCTTTGGGTCTCCAGTGGTGCTTACTCTAGTGAATAAATAGCAAGTTGGGCAGGAGATTCACGCTGCTCATTGCAGGTTTGTCTCCTGTGTCTCGCTAGGTTGGATGGAGGACAAGTCCCAGGAACAAGACACTGCGACACAGGAGCGTGCCTAGCTTTGCATGTGTCTCAGTGCCATAAACCTTTGCGTAAGTTAGTGTGACCCAAGCTTTGCACAGCAGCAGCTGTGTATGGCACAGAGACGTGCAAAGCTAGGCAAGGCCTTGCATCACGGCAGCTTGTGCAATATTTTCCCTCATCTATGGGTCCAAACCGCTTTGGAGTTCAGGTTCATACCAGTCCTGCTGGAAACATTTCCAGCCATCTAACCAACGGTGTTAAGAGTGCAGCGAAAAGGGGGGAAAGTGGAGACACTCTCAGAGCTGTTTTTTCACTCAGAATGAACATTCGTGCTCCCTAATCGCTGTTCCACGCTAAATTCACGTTGACACGGAGGCTGGGATTCTCAAAGGGGCTAAGAGCTTCATAAGGGACTCATAGTTTTGGCTGCCTCAAGTGTTTGATGTTCAGTTTAAGACATTCTAAAAGGCCTGCTCTTGAGAGAGTGGGTACTGAGCATCGTGAGAATCAGCTGTCTCAAGGTGGACACTTCTGTAAGTCTTGTCCGGGGCCCTAACTCCCCTTGGGCCTCTGGAAATTGAAGTTACTGGAGACAATCTTCCCCTCTGCAAAACATGCCTGTCTCTCTGCCGCACGAGCAAAGCACTTTCATTGCCTTTGGAATGACCATCTCATAACCCTGAATGGGGACACCGTGAGAGTTTCCCAGTCCTGGATTGGGAAAGTATGTTTCTCTCCTACCCAGCCCCCTTTGGCAAGGGGCAGTATGCTGAATCCTATGAGGAAGGGTGGCATAAAGCAGCCAGGAGGAGCGCTTGATTTCACATCAGAAAAGGCATTTGCAGAAGCGGAGCTGGGAAGCCGACTGTTTCATATGTTGGGGACGGTGAGGATGAAAAGGAAACTGAATCAATGATATTAATAACGGGGCTTAGAGATATCATTCCAGCTTATCCTTAGCAGGCACACATAACTAAATTGCTTTTTAACCACATCAGAACTCTGGCAGGAGAGATATTTTTTTTCTCCCAGGCACCTGTGAGTCCATTATCACAATCCAAACCTGTCCTTTGATGCTTAGCATTTTCACTTACAAAAAATCTCATATCATCGCTGGAAAGCTCTCGGCCAGATAAGCCTCAGTTATGGTGCATGTGAATGAACCTCTACAGCTCTAAGCACCCAAGAAATGCAGGATCTAACGGGCCCCTGACTCAAACAGCTCTCGAGGACTCAGGGATCTCAGTGGCCCGTCTGTTGGGTGCTGGTCTATGAAACCTGGCTGTAAAGCGACTGGCGCCGGAGAAGACTCATGCGGAGTCCGTGTCTGCACGGTCCATACTCTGTAACCCCCACTGCTAGCCAGGGCAAGTGTGGGTACCCCCAGGCGCTCCCGTTTCAGCCATGGTGTCTACCCCTGTTCAGGGCAGGTCTGCCAGGTCTCATCGATACTTGTACACCCGCTGCTGGAGATTCTCCAGAGCTGACAGTGGTGGAATTTTCCAGATTCAGGGCCGGTGTCAAGGAGCAGGGGTCTTGGTTCAGGCGTCCTAGGGAGGAAAGGAAAGTACCTGCCCCTGTCAAGCCACTGAAGACCAAGAGAGGCTGCTCTCAGCTAGGAATCGCCTTCCCTGGGCGCTCTGCGTTGTGTCCCCTGGGCGACGTCTGGGCACTGTCACTGCTTGGGAGTGACTCGCATGGTCAGCAGGTCTGTGCTCTCCACTCCACCATAGAACTCACACTTCCTCTCCTCCCACTCCTGGGGGAAGGAAACTTACAAGATCCCAGAGCTGCTTAAACAAACATTTTATGCATATTTTTTAAAGAGCCTTTTTTGTAAGTGGCTTTCCATGGGCAGCAATTACTGCCCTCTAAGCAAACAGCCAAGCAGCCGACGGAGGTCAACAGCTCTACATGGAAGGCGAATTGTCCTGCAGGGAATCTGGGAAGGTGTTTTCCTGAATGGCAAAGGGATTAAGTGTCTGAAAAGTACCATGCAGGTAAACACTGTGGTCATTTTCTATGCTAAGGCTGGGCAGGAGATTAAGCCCTTTGCATTAGCGTTTCCCTAGGATTTTCACTGGCAGCATAAACACTATTTCCAAGGGCAAATTCTGAGCCCTACTGGTTGGCATGTCCCAGTGGTCTGCAAACAAGTAATTAGTTAGTTAGTTACAACCACAAGGGAGTGTAAATAGCCCCCTTCCTAGAGCCTCAAACCAACTGCTCCATCCACCCTTTTCCCATCCCGCGGCAGCCCCACTCTTTTCCTGCAGAGCCATCTGCTCCCCACCCATGGGGAATGAAGGAACCGGTCTGACAGGGTAGCAGACAGCTTTGCTTTCCTATGTGCTGTAGGGAAGGTCAGAGCCGGCCCTGTACCTGTCTGTGCCATGGTGGCCAGCGTAGCCTCTTCCCCCGGCCAGTTGCACGCACTAGGCCTTTGTGAGGTCTCACACTGACTTAGGGACAGATTTTTAAAGATGCCTGAAGATGTGACTAACCCCTTGGAAGCCCCCCCGGCACCCATCTGCATCCTTAGGCACCTAGACACCTTTAAACACACGGCTCTTTGGGTCTGTAGAGAGGCGGAGTAGCCTCCCTCCAAGCCTGGCGGGGAAGGATGACCACACAGCCACTGCAAAATCTAAACAGGGTTTAGCCTTCTGGTACTTAAATCACTTTTTAAAATGTGATTTTACTTAGGGCCAGATTTTTAAAGGGAGTCGAGTGTCAAATATTCAAAAAGTCCTCTATGACACAGGAGCCGAAGTACGGTGGCAGTTAGGAACCGGAATCCCCTTGACTTTTCAATGGAACTTAGGTTCAGCCCCGCAAAGATCTTTAGGTGCCCAACTCTCATGGGTTCCACTTGTACATCATTGCTGAAGAGGAGACACGAGCTCTTAAGTCACATAAGCATTTTTGAAAATTTTCCCCCTCATCTCTAACTGCTGCAGCTTTATTTTCTCCCCAAGAGCCTCTTTATTTCCAATAAAGGTGGAATTTGATGAATTGCTTATGAAAATTGTTGTTGGCTTAATGAAAAGTGCTCCAGAGCTTGATGTGCCCTTCACGGCACCTTATGGAATCACAGCAGTGTGATGCTAATGCAGGACTCCAGCGAGCTCTGAGTCCAGGGAGGGGAAAGAGACGTCTTATGTGCTGTGAGTAATGTCCTGGCTCTGTCGTGGAAAGTACCAACGCTCCTTGCGATTCCTCAGACTCCTGCTCCACCCCTCTGGCTGGTTAATCACCAAGCCCCCAGAGTGTCCAAATGAAGGCAGAGTGGAATATTTGCAAAAGCGCCTTTAAAATCCCAACCCCTCACTCTGGTGAAATGTCAATGAATTCCACTGAACATCCAAAGCAAACGTCTAATGCCTACGGCAAAATGTCAAAGTGGCAGGTGCTACTGGCCCTTGGGGGGCCGTTTGTTCTTTCAGTGTTGGGGCTCCACGGACAGGAGGAGGTCACACGAGTCAGCATGAGTAAAGGGTTTGGACACACAACAGTACAGTTCAGGGCAGGGCCCCCTGGGCAGACAGCCCAAAACAATCCAGGCCCCCGAAGGCAGCACATTGCAAACAGAACAGGGGGTCTGAGACATTTAGTTTCTTGCCCATTGCGAGCCCCCAGTGTTCACATCTCAGGAGCCAGGCGTTTCAAACCCATGAGACTGGCTTGGAAGACAGAGGATGTTTCATATTCCTGCTCGTTTCTGAGCAGCTAGGCATGTGCCAGCCACGTTTTCAGGGTTTTCTCTGCAGCCACGAGGGCTAGAAATGCACATTTTAAAAACATTCAAAGCTGAAATTCTCCAATGGCTCTCAGAGCTGGGGGCTAGGAAAACACCGACCAGTCTGCAACTCACGATAAGCCCATGAGAACTGGCAGCACTGCCTTCCCCAGGTCCAGTTCTGCTTGCAGCATCTCAAGCTGCTGCCTCTGTTTGTTGGGGGTTGTTTCCCATCAGCCCTCTTCATGACCCATGTGTCTCACTAAATAACCACTCTTCTTGCTTGAAGTACCCACCCTTTCCTTCTTCTCCGACAGCTCGCCTGGTGCTCCCCTTAATTCCCACTCAGCCCAACATAGTACGTGCATTGGCTCACGAGCCAATCTGCCCCACTCCCTAACTGAGCGTCACATTCTGCCCAACAAAGCAGAGACTGCAGCCACTCAGCTTCATGTCCATTTCTGTGGCCTCATGGCACCTAATGCAAGGGTTACAGATTGCTCAATTGAGATGTGGGGAGAGAGAGAGTGTCTATGGGGATGGATGGATGGATGAGTCAGAGAGAAGGCATGCCTGGGGATGGATAGAGAGAGGAGAGGGATGGATGGATGGATGGATCAGAGAGAGGTGTGCCTGGGATGGACAGAGAGAGGGTGGGGATGGATGGACGGATGGGTCAGAGAGAGGTTGTGCCTGGGGATGGACAGAGAGAGGAGGGGGATGGATGGATGGGTCAGAGAGAAGGTGTGCGTGGGGATGGATGGAGAGAGGAGGGGGATGGATGGATGGATGGGTCAGAGAGAGGTTGTGCCTGGGGATGGATGGAGAGAGGAGGGGAATGGATGGATGGACTGACAGACAGGAATGGCTGGTGACAGACAGATGGAGAGTAAATGGGCTGTGTGACGATGGATCCATAGGGATGTATTTAAGTGGTGCCCATGCCCGGGACTTGTGATGGTCAGAGCTCTGCACAGGGATGATTTTCAGCCTAAAACAGCTGGGTCCCCATGCTGCAATCCTCACTCATGCAAATCTCCTGCTGAAGTCCATGGCATCAGCTTGGTGTCAAAGAAACCAGCTATTCCCTGGGTTCCCCAAACTGTCTGTAACCATGGCGGCACCCTCTCCCATCACTAAGAAGTCTGTTGCCAAAGTAACCGAGCCAGTTCTCCCCCCCGCCCCCGCCCGCATTAATTGAAGACAAATATTCACAAATAAAGCCAACCCAAGTGTCTCAGAACGGTCTGGGGCCCAGGAACAGAACTTGCGGCTGGAGAAACGGGACATGGAGCTGTAATTAAAACACAGCGCTGATTGGTGCAATACTGATCCACATATGGCATGTATGCACACGCACATGCCCAGGTGAAAAAGGCACACACACACGTGCGCTCACACACCCGTGCACAACACACACATCCAGATTCATCCCATGTGCAGCTCCCGTAGCTGCACAGAGCAGCTCGTGGGACCCACCTGCCCTGATCTGACCTCATGGGGCTTCTGCCCATGGTGCCTGGCCGAGCGTGGGAACCCTGTGGCAGAAGCTGCCGCATCAGTGGCATTAGGACTCTCAGACTATTCCCTTTAATAAATATTTCACCAGGCACAGTGGCGGGTTTATTTTCAGCTTTGTTTCATGTTTAATGGAATGCAAATTTCATGAGTTTTTAATGGCATTTGCAGAGGAGAGCCCTGAGCTGTGCCAGCCAAGAGAAGGGGGAGCCTGTCTTCCTCAGGGGTGAGCACAGGTCTGTTCTCTGGGGGGCTGTGCAATTCCACTTGAAGTGTCTCAAGCGTCCAGCCACCTCTCCTGGGAAACCTGAACTGGTGGAGGCAGAGAGAGAAAAAAGGAGACTGTGGGCAAAGCACCTCTAGGAGATGCAGCAGCAGCATGGCCCAAGGGCCAGCACTCAGAACCCCTGGGTTCTAGCCCTTGTTTTGCCACTGACCTGCTGTGTGATCTTGAGGAAGTAATTCCCTTTCCCTGCCTCAGTTTCCCCTCACATTGTTGTCTGTCCAGACTGTGAGCACTTTAGGGCAGGGACACTCTTTGATGCATGGCACTCAGGTTGGGGAGCCCAGGCACTGTCGTAATCTAAACAATCACAGCAGCTCGGCCAGGACAAAACATGGGAATTATTGTCTGTGGAACGTTTCTGAATGAAATGGGGAAAAAAACTTGGTATAAATTTTTTCCAGAATTTTCCATTTTTATGAATATTTTAGCAAATTGATTTGAAATGAACAATGTCCCTTTCAATTCATTCTAATCTTTTTGTTTGTTTGTTTCTATTGGGGAGGAAGGGTTTTCCCCCTCTTTTGAAAGTAGGGGAAGGGGAGAGGCAGGAAGAGCAATGGGGAGGGGAAGAGACCTAAAATTTTTACTTTGATGCAAAAATTGGTAAATTTCAAACTACACAGAAATTCCCCAGGGAAATCTCTGTGCCATTCAAAAAGGCATTTTTCCTGGGTGACTCTTTAGCTGGGATCTTTCTCCTCGCCACGCTGGCTGGAGCTGTTTGGAAGAGTTTGCATCCTATCTGCTTTCAGTGGGCAGAATCAGCGGCTGGCAGGGAGCTGTCCTGGTGCAGCTGGGGCGTGTAGGAGCTGTGATTATATCAGACTCTGGGACTGGAGCGGGGGACGGGAGCGTCAGTCTGTATAACTGCTGTGTTTATTACTGTTGTTTCTGGACACGTTAAAAAGATGTGTGGCCTCATAAAAGCCTTCATCACGTTTCCATTACATAACAGTAAAATTATACATTCCACTCAATTCCCAGCTCGTAAAACCAATTTATCCCCGCCATCAGTGCCATTAACTTGCCTCCCCAAAGATGCCCCCGGAGATTAGGCTGCAATAAATAAAGAAGGGACGAGCACTCCCCCTTCTCATGATGGGCGGGGACCCCACGGCAGGCAGGCATCAGGAGGGCACCTCCCCTGGGGAAGAGCCGGTCGCTGCAGGGTTTCCTGCACCATCTTCTGGAGCAGCTGGTGCTGGCCTCTGTCAGGAGGTGGGGCTGCCAACCCTGCTCTGATCAGCCTGGCTGCTGGACTCAATATTGTACCCAGTCCTGAGTCCCCCAACCCCACAGCTCTGCCGGTGCCCCTCACTCCCGAACCTCAGCCCCAGCTGCACCCCTACACGCTGCCCAAATTGTGTTTTCTGCTGTCAGAGGACTGAAATCGTGATCATCAGAGACCCTCTTCCACCCAGCAGCCCCGGTAACAACAGTCACTCGGGCTACGTAATGGACAGGGCCGGTCTGATACATTCAAATTAGAGCCAGACTAGAAATCTGGATTCGCGGCTGAGTCTCGGGGCTGCTGTAACCAGTGGCAAAGGGGACCCCTACCCAGCTTGTATTTCTGCGTCTCCGGCTGTGGGTCGCTGTTAAAAGGCAGCTCAGTTGCATGTGGTGCCTATTTAGGAGAGTATGTTTCCGGAGCCTGGCGGTGTCTCCTGCCTCCCTCCATCATTACCCTGCACGGAAATGGTGTCATTGACCTTTATAGCTTTTATGGCTCCTCCAGGGCTTTTACCCCTCTTGGCTGGCAGGTAGGAGCCCTTCCCTCTGAGAGCCAAGTCCTGTCTGACTTCCGGAGGGGCTGCCGCCTTCCTCAAGTGGTCGGCTCTCCCAGGCAGATCTGGCTTTGCAAGAGGGTAGCCCCTGTTCCCCATCCCCTGGCAGCACGACAGTGCAAATCACAACCACTCCACCCAACACTCATGCTGCATCAGTGTGGATTGCTGCACAACCTGGAACTGGGTCCCAAGGGACTAGAGGAGATACGAGGCTGGATCCCCAGCGGGTACAAATCAGCACAGCAGTGCCTGGTCTCTCTCTGCACAATGGTTAAGAGTAATAGGCCTGTGCGCAGTCTTGGCATTCTGAGACCTAAAACAATTTTCCATTTAACAGGCACTCTCTGTGTAAATATCCTCCCAGCCCCGCCTGGCACATCCCTGTGCAACTCTGCATCCTGCTCCCAGCTGGGCAAAGCAGATTTGCATTCCATTTTCTGTCCTGTCACCAAAAGAGCAAACAGATCTTGTAAATGGGCCACATTTCACATGTCTAATAACAGAAACAAAGTGGAAAAACCATCCCTTTGTCATGGGAGAAAATAATCCCAGGATCAAAGCAGAGGGGAAGATGCCTAGAGAAAACGATCCAGGGAAATGAACAAGCCAATGGGGACCCCAGGTTCATTTTAAGAACCCGTTGATCTGAGCCTGTCCTGACTGTGCTGCAGTGGGAAACTTGTTCTGTTTACAAATTAAGCCTGTTCTGCTGATCTTGGTTTAATCCGTTTTTGCACATCACAAACCACTGCCCACACTGGATACAATTAACTTGTCTGGAATAGCAGGAGGGGCTGCAGGCTGGGACAGAGGGGAATCAGCAGAGCTGGTTGTAGGGCAGGCAAGCCAGGGCTGGGTAACAGGGGAGCTGTGGCTGGGTTGGCAAAGCCGGGGGCTGCACGTTAGGACTGAAGGATCTTGGCAGAGCTAGGCTGGGAGGGAGCCCACAGGTGGGTGGGATAGCAGGGGGTTGTGGGTCAGGATTGAGGGGCACCGCAGAGCGGAGTGTGCGAAGATCTCAGGACTGGGAGAGCAGAGGCTGTGGCACTGTACTCAGTGATAAGAGTCTGCATGCTGGGTCCTGGGAGCTTTCCTAGCCTTTGAGCTCTGGCCAGGGGTCTGTGGAAGCAGCTTGGTATAAACATCACCAAGTCAGACCCGTCGAGCCCAGGGTCACTTGCTCCCCGTGGGACCAGAGAGATCTGAGACGAAAGGGAAACTCCTGTGGGTGACACAACCTGGCCCATCTCAGCGCCACTAACGTCTGTCGGTTGAAGGGTCCTGGAGGCAACACAAAGGCTGCAATTGAGGCCAAGTGGCCAAGCTGCTCCCCAAACAGCTCCTGCAGACCAGCTAAACAAAGTGCTGCGAGTCACAATTGGCAGGTTCTAGCAGGATAAATCTGGTCTTCAGTTCTCCTGCGCACTCCAGGAAGAGATGCTGGGGGCGGCAGGCACCTCTGGCAAAAGGCCTAGAACCCTGAACTTATAAACAGAACAAAGACCTCTGGGAAGCAGCATCTGCAATTCCAGCCACTCCACAAGCAACCACCTGGAAAGGACCCCAGAGACACCTGGCCCCTTCGCCACAGGCTCCAGTTTGTACCAATCGGTTTCCATTTCCAGTAAAAATCTTTTTTTTTAAATGATTATTTTGGAGGTTTTTTCTTTTTTAAAACAAAAAATGTGCAGAAAATTTTGATAAAAGAAAAATTTTGGAGTCATTTTTTTGGGACGTGTTGCAGAGTATAACACACACGCCCATGCTTGTATAAAGAGATGCCTCCCACTGAGTCTGTGCACTGAGAACCAACCCTCCTGTCTCTAACGCTATGTCTACACTACCCCTTTGGTTAGCAAGACTTATGTCACTCCCACCAACATAGCTACGATTTAATTATATTGATGGGCGAACTCTGCCCCTCAGCATGGAGCAGCTACACGAGCGATCTTACAGGGGCACAGTTGCATTGCTGTAAGCTAGCTAGTGCAGACATAACCTGAGTGGCACATAGGTTTCTGATGCCCCAAATCAGCATGTCCCACCCCACCTCCAAATAATGCATTTAGCAAATTGGAGGGTTAATTAATTTCTGCAAATGCTGAAACTCCATTGCACAGAAATTACCTGTAATCAGTTGCAGATAAAACCAGTCCAGAAGGGTTAAACCTATGGAAATTCACCCACATGTGAATTGAAAGGAAAATTAAATTATAAGGAAGAAAGACGCAGAGACTGAGGAACAGCTTCCACCCAGCCCTGCTCTCCCAGGGCAGGGGGCAAAGGGGACTTTTCCTTCCCCGAAAATGATCTTCAAGGGCCCCAAAATTATTGTCAGAAAGGCCAAACTATGGACACCATAATCATATGTGATGTGGTGGAACAGACGCTGATTGGAGAGTCTTCGTCAGTTAGACAAATTATAAACCACAGCAAAATACTGACACAGTAACCAAATTTCACTTCTTTAAAGTCCTAAAATCCAATAGTTTCCCAGGGTTTAACTAGATCCTGGACTCCTTAAAGGTTGTCTGATTTTTTCAATACCCACTTCCCCCACCTACCCATAATGGGACCTTAGAACTGGCCCTGCTCCCTGCAGCACAGCCCTGTGAACGGGAGGCAGGCAGAGAGAAAATGCTAAAACATGCTGCCCCTTAGCCGTGAATCTGTGGGGAGTGAGACCTGCTTCTCTGCTCCCACTCGTACAAATCAGGAGTAATTCTGCTAACAGCAGCAGGACTTCTCTAGTTTTAAAAACTCTGTGGTGTATTGAAAACTGTGTTTAAAATTACAAGCTGTCATTTGAAATTCTCATCCTGCTTGCAGGCCAGTGGGCTCTGTAGAAGGGAGAAGAATGAAGCTGGATCTTTCACCAGCTTTGAGTAAGGTGAGGTAAGTTGTCTCTCTCTGCTTTATGGAGCAGCCTGCTTTGTCTCTCTCTCTGCTTTTGGTTCTTGTGTGCTAAGGTTCTGGATTTTCAGAAAGTTGTGTGGCGTTGTAAGCTTCCAGAAAGAGTATTTTATGTGATTATATAACTTTTCTGTTTGTATACTGTAAACACAACAAACTCAGGCCCAAAAAGGTCTGCTCTTCATCCCACCCTAGCACTGAGGAATGAACCATCTAGCCAAGAATCCTTGCAGGATGCCCAAGATCAGAATAATGAAGAGTCTGGTGGGTAGGGCTGCCTGATTTGGAGCTGGGCGTTGATTACACCTTGTGGGGACAGGGTCTGTCTTTGTGTTCTGTCCAGCACAATGGTCCCTGCCTGCAGCCAGAAGGCACTAGCCCGGTACAATAATACAAAATAGTCAGTTTGATCAGGGAGTGCCAAATTAGCCTCCACCCACTTTCCAGCCAGAGCACTGTATCACATCCTTGCAGTCTGTAGCCTCTGCTCTTGTAATATGCGAGTAAGAGAACTGAAAGGATGTTAAACTTCTCAAAAAACTGCCACAGAGGTGCTTGGGATGTAAAAGCTATTGGCCCTCCAGTCTGCAAAATCTAATTAACACTCCAGCTCCTCGGCTAGGGCAGATTACTGCCTTTCCACTGTACTGTCGCTGACGTGAGAGCAGTTTACACCAGCCGAGAATCTGGCCCCAGAAAGTTTATTTACCATGTAACCCTTCTGCCAGATACAGCCAGCAGCAACAAGGGCCGGGTTCAGTCTCTAGGGGATCCTTTTCAACAATACAACACAAAATTGGCTTAAGCCCCCACCAGTGACCTGGGACAATTACACACCACCCCTGGGTGCCTCTAAGAGGCAATACTTCCCCTCTTGCTAGCACAGAGTCTGAGTGTAGCAAAAACTTTTAGTAAAAGGAGGGAAGTAACTCAGCATTAATTTGGAAAAACACCACAACTAAGCTTCATAAACACAAATCACAAGCAAAAGACTCACCCCTAAGTGAGCTGGGCAGTGTCCTTTTCCCCTCAGGATCTTAAGCCCAGCAACCCAAAACTCCCTTTAATATGCCCATCCCTTCTCTGTACCCCACTCACAGTTGCTGTTGTTGGTACTCATCACCCCAATGGCCACGCCTCTGAGGGGCTCTGCTGTGGCCCACTCCACCAGCTGCACCTATCCAGCACCAACTGCCCTGCTAGCCATGCCTCTCCACCAGCTGTCCACTCACCAAGATGCCTTCAGACCCTCCCTTAACACAGCTTTCAGTGATTTCACTTGTCAGTGGGGGTGCCTCACTGATGGCACACATTGGTCAATGTATTGCAACAGAGACACTATCCCAAGGCAGATCTAATAATTAGATCTAGATATCAGTGATTTCAGCTTTACAGCATGGAACAAGACTATCAATTGAATCTAAATTCACTTTTTTATTATCCCCTAGAAAAGTCACATACCATTCTTTGCCCCTAACCTCTCAAAACCATTCCCACCTCTCTACTCATTCAGCTTTAGAAGCCATGTCCCCTGCCTAGCAAGGGGTATTTAGCTGAGGGTGAGTCCCTCCATTGGCATATGCCAGGTACAGTTCTGCTGCCCTCAGTTCACACAACAAGAATAACAACCTTCATTAATCCTGCCCCAATAACAAGGAGACTGGGGATCCAACACCAGCCACCAGGGATCATTTGGACAAGCAATCTCATCATGCTGAGCACCTAGGCAGGGTGGGTGTGTCCATGCAAACGAGATCAACTTCTGATGTTTTTTTCCACAGCTCACCACTAGATGCCAGGGGAGAGCTCATTCAGACCCTGCTTACAAACATTTGTACCCCACTCTCCTTAGAGGGCGGCATCTCAAAAACATGAAATTATCCTGACAAATTAAAGAAACAACTTAATAGTGTGTACTACATGTGTGTGCGTCTGCGGCTGCTGAATGACATGAGCAAACATTAATTGTGAAGTGCTAATCAGTGGGCAAAACGTGAAACATGACAGCATTTAGCAGCAAATAAATGTAACGTCAAAACTAAAAATAATGTCAAATTGCTTTAATTAGTGGAAAATTCCTGTCCAGACACTTTGCTAATAACCCTCTTGAATCTAACACAAGGTGCTAGATGATAATTAATGTGTTTAAAATGAGTTCATAAATTGGAGAAGTTATTGCTACATTTCTATCTCTGCAAACACGCCTCTGTTTTTGTGTCATTTTTTTCGATGAGCGTGGGTGTGTGCGCGTGTGTTTGCTGGCATGGGTGTGCACAGCTGTGTGTGTGTGTCTGTGTCTCTCTGTGCGTGTGTGTGTGTGTGTACGGCTGCAACACTTTTGGGTGCTGGGTGCAGATCTGTGGATCTGTGGCGCAGCCTTTCCAAAGATGCCATTTTGGGGGGAAAGTCTGTTCTCCCGCAGAAAGGAGCCATGTACCCATACTCCAGATGGGGACAGGCATTTTTCTGTGTTGGCAATTAAATGTGCCAAGGCGCGGTGAGGGGGGATGTGCCAATGTCCCCGCCTCACAGTGGCCATTTCACTGAGCAAAAGGCCAGTGCACCGAGACAGAGCCCTGCGGGGCGTGGACATTGCTCCGGGATTCTCGTGCCCCTTGGGGACAGGGGGGCTAAACAGTACCTAGGCCTCTTGGAGGGGTGGGGGAGGTGGCATCCTAGGCCTTGTGTGGTGCAGGGGGGCGTCCTGATATCACTGCAATGCAAAGGCAGGGAGCCACCTTTGTGGCTGAACGCTGGAGCCATCCCTCTGCGAACGCTGCCTGGCGCCTCCCAGCGCCGTGGCCCCCCAGTTGCTGGAGAGGTGGCATCTGGGGAGGTCAGGCTTCTGGAGCATTTCAACAACGTATCACACTCAGCGCCCACGGGGCCCAGACACTGAGAAGTGTTAAGGATTCAGTCAGTGCAGCTCATTTGCCAAGCCCCTAACAACCAGAGTGAATATTTATGCTCATGAAAGTTAATGGGCTGGCAGTGTTGCAGGGTGAATTACGTTTATTCTTCTCTCTCTCTCTCCTCCAAACACACCATCCGTCTAATCTATCTATCCTCATCCATCTATCTATCCCCAGATACCCCCACTATCTATCTATCCCCATCCAACCCATCTATCTATCTATCCATCCCCACTATCTATCCCCAGACACCTCCTCTATCTATCTATCCATCCCATCCAACCCATCTATCTATCTGTCCCCAGACACCCCCTCTATCTACCCCCACACACCCCTATATCTATCTATTCCCACACACCCTGTATTTATCTATCCCCAGACACCCCCTTTATCTAGCCCCAGACACGTCCTCTATCTATTTATCTATCCCCATCCAACCCATCTATCTATCCGTTCCCAGACACCCCCTCTATCTATCCCCACACCCCCCTATATCTATCTATCCCCAGACACTCCCTCTATCTATCTATCTCCACCCATCCCCTCTGTCTATCTATCCATTCCCAGACACCCCCAATCCATCCATCTATCTCCACACACCCCCGTCCATGCCACCCTCTATCCCCACCGCCCCCTGCCATGACCCCTTCTGTCTATCTATCCTGTTCCACCAGGGCTGAGCTCCCTCTCCCTTCTCACCAGCTCAGCCCTGGCCGTACCAACCCACCCCACCCTATTATCCAACCTGTTTGTTTCCATTCATGGTTTGGCCTGTTCCTCACTTGGCTGCCAAATTGTGCAACGTTGGGCGACCAGCCCGGGCCCATCGACAGCTTTGCAGGCCAGCGCCAAGTGAGCCCATCACTGCAGTTCCCAGCCCAAGAGAGCAGACAATGTGGGGGAGCCTCTGTGCTGACAGGGTTGTAGAGCACACTGCCTCCGTCCCCGCCAGCGGCACTGAGAGTTCACTCGGGGACAGGGACAGCACCACCTCGGCCAGGTGCTGGGGATGGAAGTGTGTCTGCAGCTGGGCTGTGTGCAGTGCGGCACCGTACGCATCATGCCGTGTGCGTGTGTCACTGGGTAGAATTGTGTCCTGCCTTTTGCGATGCTGCATGTAGTGTTATCTCAGCACTGGGTCACATGGCTGTCATAGCCTCACTATCCTGCTCACCAGCAGCCACCCAAGGTAAGCCCGCACCCCCAACCCCCCAAACCTGCAGCCCCCTCCTGCACCCCAAACCCCTCATCCCTGGCCTCACCCCAGAGCCCGTATTCCCTCCTGCACTCCAACCCCATCCTGAGCCCCCCACACCCTGAGTCCCCTCCTGCACCCCAGAGCCCTCATCCCTGGCCTCATCCCAGAGCCCGTACCCCCTCCTGCCCCAGCCCTGAGCCCCCCAAACACAGACCCTCCTCCTGCAACCCAGAGCCCATACCCCCTCCTGCCCCAGCCCTGACCCCCCCAACCCAGAGCTCCCACCCCCTCCTGCCCCAGCCCTGAGCCCACACCCCCAGCTCCCCAAACCCAGAGCCTGTACCCCCTCCTGAACCCGAACCCAGTCCTGAGCCCCCCCTACACCCCAAACCCCTCATCCTTGGCCTCACCTGAGGGCCCATACCCCCTCCAGCACTCCAACCCCATCCTGAGCCTCCCAAACCCCAAGTCCCCTCCTGCACCCCACAGCCTGCTCCCCCATCCCAGAGCCTGCATCCCCAGCCGGAGCCCTCACCCCAACTCCCTGCCCCAACCCAGAGCCCCCTCCCACACCCTGAACCCCTCATTTCTGGCCCCACCCCCTCCCGCATTCCAATCCCCTGCCCCAGTGAAAGTCAGTGAGGGTGGGGGTCCCGGGACTGCAGTACAGACATACCCGAGTGGGCTGCTCCCCATCTGAGGGCAGAGCAAAGAGCGTGCAAAGGGCTAAGTGACTTTCCCAAAGACCTGGGCAGAGTGGGGAATTCAACCCGAATCATAGAATATCAGGGTTGGAAGGGACCTCAGGAGGGATCTAGTCCAATGCCTTGCTCAAAGCAGGACCAAGCCCAACTAAATCCCCAAATGGCCCCCTCAAAGATTGAAATCACAACCCTGGGTTTAGCAGGCCAATGGTCAAACCACTGAGCTATCCCTCCCCCCATCCTACACCCTGGATCATCCTTCCTCTTGTGTGAATAGAACAGGCTACGTAACTGACATGCCTTTGCAATACAGACAGGCCCGTTTGGTTCTTGCATAGTCAGATCTTCCCACCCACTGCTAAGGAATCGCTTCTCCCGGAGCGAACAGCCACCACGTGGGGACGGAGGGCTGGCAGCAGCAGCAGGAATTAACTGAATGTTTTAATTTAAAATACATCACCAGCTGCTGAAGGATTTGCGATTTGCTTAATGCAAACCCTGACTGCTTCGCGCCATCTTCTCATCTCCTGCCAGCCCGGCGGCCAGCTCGGCTAATTTGAGGCCATTGAAATATAGAGGCAGACACCTGCCTAAATAATTCTCAGCAGCACCTACTCTGAGCACTGTTCTCTTCCTTACGCTCTACCCCAGGAGACTGCGGTATCCAGCCTGACAGGGGCGGTGGCACCTGGCTGCGGTACCTGCTGGCATTCAGAACAAACAAACCGAATCCTGGTAAGTCAGTGAATGGAAATTGTGAACAGTTTAATGAGAGCAGTGCGAGCAATATGAAGGCCCCAGTGCGTCACAAGGGAGCAGGGTCGGGGGCCATGAGGGGGCAGTCTCCCTTTATATAATTCTGACTAATCCTGCTAGCCAAAGAAATAACCGATCCCTCTTTGAATCTTGCTAAGTTTTTGGCCTAAGCAAGATCCTGTGGCAATGAGTTCCACAGTCCTTTCCTTCCCACATTGCACAGAGGAAAAAGGAAAGAGAACAAGAGGCAGGGGAGTGACTAGTAGAAATACAAATGTTTCTGCTTCTGGTGTGACCCTAGCATGTTGACTGAGACATCAGTCAAGGTCTTGAGGGCATACAGGATTTGTGCACTAATTTGGCTATATCGATGCAATTGCCGTGCTGCTAGGCCCTAGTGCATGGACAGCGTAAAAAGTGAACTTGGACCAGCACAGCTCACCCTTTCCAACCAAGGAAAGCTGCAGTGGGCCAAGACTCCTCTGGCACCCATAAGAACATAAGAACGGCCATCCTGGGTCAGACCAAAGGTCCATCCAGCCCAGTATCCTGTCTATCGACAGTGGCCAATGCCAGGTACCCCAGAGGGAGTGAACCTAACAGGTAATGATCAAGTGATCTCTCTCCTGCCATCCATACACCACAGTTACACTAGAGTTACACTGGACCAATATTGGTGGGGAGAAAAAAACCTCCATAGCTTCCTAAAGCTTCAGTTACTAGAGAGAGACTTCTCACGTGGAGCTGCCTTGCTCCAATCCAAATGTTTCTGCCTCCTGGCGTGACCTGAGCGCACTGATTGAGAAGGCTGGCCTCCTGCTGTGGTGAGCGAGGGGGGCCAAGGGATTGTCACAGCCTCTCATTCCAATGGCAGGCACGAGGCAGGTGCTGCGGCGGCCTCCTCATTAGGGAGCCGAGTTTTGCCCAGGCAGGATGAGATTCAGGCCACGTCGGAGCAGGCTGTGATGAATTTTCCTCTGTGATAAATGAATATTCCTCCGAGTTTAATTACTTTACTAAGAAGTTCACAAACCATCTCGCAGACGCTTGACGAAGCCCGGCAGCCAGTCTCACCGGCCGGCACCAAGTGGGAGCGAGCAGACCCCAGCAATGCTGTCTGCAGGAGCAGACGACACGTGGAACCCGGCGGTGCAAGGAGGAGACCGGCACGTGCCTGTCCCTCCCATTAACAAGCCACAGAGAGGCTGCGACAGGCCAGGGTCTCCTGGCTGGGGGGGGAGAGAGATGCATCCTGACACGCCTGAGCGTGTGACATGGAGGCGGCGAGACCGAGCGCGTCCAGAGCTGTCCAAGAGGGGGTAGCAGGCACCATGTCCCCCTGTTTCAGAACTGGCGCAATGACGTACTCTAGTACGCACTAGACCGCGCCGACCGGCGAAGCTTAAAGAACCCCGTGGCCCCCTGGCTCCATATGCAGGAGCCTGCCTGGCTGTTCTGCAGTCATTTCTCCTGCAGTTCCCCGTGGGTGGCAGGAGCTGCTGACAGGCCAGATTAATTGGCCAGACACAGCTGTGCCCTGCAGAAGGTCTGTGAATCCCTCCAGCTCCCCTCGCTCAAGGAGCGCCGACCCGAGGCATGCACAGCTGATGAGGAAGGACAAACAGGCGTTGCTGATTTATCTTCTCTAGCCCATTCTGTACTACTGTGTCCCCTCTGATTCATCTCCTCTCTATGGCAGAGCACCGGGGCGTGCTGCACAGCCTGCCTGGCCTCCCCTGCTAGCAGCAGAGCTCCCCGGTTCTGTGGCCAACCCATCCAGGGGCCAGGGTGACCAGACAGCAAGTGTGAAAAATCAGGACGGAGGTGGGGGGTAATAGGAGCCTATATAAGAAAAAGACCCAAAAATCGGGACATCTGGTCACCCTACCCGGGGCAGGGCATCATTATACCCAGTCAGAGAGCTGCAGCTTCATCCACTGCCAGCACTATGGGGTGGCTGGCAGGGCCTCTGATCTGCAGCCAGCCCCCCTACCCCCCCATCACCTGTGGGGACAGCCTCTCCTGAGATGGACGCAGGGGGCTCAGTCACTGGCTGTGCTGCGCTCATTTCAGGCTTGGTTTTACACATTAAATCCCAGGCCTGGAAGCTTGTGCCAGCCTTGGGCTCCACCCTGCTCCTTTAATCACATCTGTGCCTCTCTGCAAGGTCTGTAGAGTCGCGAGGGCATCGGACTGGATGTGATTTGTGAGCCCCTTCAAACGACTGCAGCCGGGGACCGTTAGTTCATCATGCCCATGTTTTGCAGGGAAGGAGCTGAGACCATCCTGTGCTGCAGCAAGTCAGGCGCACCAAGGCGAGTGACTTTGAGATTAAGGAATCATTGGCCGGTTGCAAATTGCATTAACCTACCGGTGTGTGTCTCTCGCCGTCAAGAGCCATAAATCCCTGTCATGCGGGGACTCCTGTGACCTTGCAGCAGGCTGACGCCTCCAGCTTGTGTCCGTGTGTGTGCGCACGCAACAGGACAGTGCGAGGGGACACAGCTATGGGATACAGTAAATAAATAAAGAGCTGGAGCAGGTGTGCAAGCTTCTAGAGCACTGTTGACCTGACAGCAGCCAAGGGCATAGGGTGACCAGATGTCCCGATTTTACAGGGACAGTCCCAATTTTTGGGTCTTTTTCTTATATCGGCTCCTATTACCCCCCACCCCCTGTCCCAGTTTTTCACACTTTCTGTCTGGTCATCCTACAAGGGCACCAAGGCAGCAAAGGAGCCCAGCCAGGAGCAGGGGAGAGGCAGAGACGACAGTTGCAGATGCAGAACAAGAATCAGAGAATGCAGTGGAAGGAAGGAATAGCAGAGAGACTGGGCATCTAGCTGAGGTCTGGACAGCCCTCCCCCGCGAGCCTCTTGAGAGATTCATTGGCCTCAATCCCCAGGGCTTTGCCCCTGTGCTGTCATTTAGACTAGGTGAGGAGCAGAATGGCAGTGTTTCACGCTCACTTTTGCACTACTGTAAACGACAGCAAAGGTGCAGGGAACTGGGCCCGTAGACCTTTTCTAAAAAGAATGCTTTGAGGGAAAGCCGGGCTTGGCTACACTGCCCAGAAGGAGAGGCAGACCCAGGGTGCGAGTCCCCCCAAGCTGCGCAGGGAAGAGACTCGCCTAAATATCGGCTGCTCTCACACCGGTTCCCAGACGACAGCAAAACTGACTCAAGTCGGGATTTGGAGTGTGGCTGGGGAAGGGCATGTCCAGACGCTGGGGATCTGCACAATGCAGACTCCTGTCAGTCTCGTACCTGTGCAGTGGGTCAGCACCAGGGAACTGTACCTGTAACCACAGGAGTGCACGAAGATGCCCATATAGACCATGCTATGGCTAGCGATAGGCCGGGGGGTCCCCGCTGCTGGCCCCAGCTCCAGCCAGGGAATGATTCTCATGCACAGCATTTCACAGAGGTCAGTGCCAGCTACAAGTGCCTCCCTGTGCAGCCCCTTGAGAGGAGGCAAAGGGAAGAGGATGAAGAAGCAAAAGAAAACATCAAGGCCATACCGCAGTGGCACTGGGAGTTGCTTGTCTGCGGCTGTCTCGGTGACAGAGCTGAGAAGCGCCAAGTGCAATCAAGGGGGAGCGAGGGTGAGGGATTTGCTGCTTTGCATCCGTGCAGGGCTCCCATGGAGCCGCGCAGCAGCAGCAGCAGCTCAGCATGGAAGAGGCAGGGCTCCACCCGCCGTCCTGTCTGCGTCAGATACACACTCCGGGCCGAGGCCCCTGCAGTGGCTTTTGCTCGCTGACGCTCACTGAGGTCCTGATCCTGGGCTATACTCAGGACCCACTCTGTGCTGCTCCAGCAGAGTAAAGGGGGAATATACATCCTGGAGAATCACCTGCACCCCTCTCTTGCACAGGGACCTCCCTGCTCATTGGGGAGCCCTGTCCCCATCCTACTCAGGTAGGGGGTGTCGAGCATTGCACTGTGGCTATTCTCCGCTCCCAGGGGGCCACAGTATGAGCTAGAGCAGCCCTGAGGCTGCTGTAACTGACCCCGGGGCCAGGTAAAGCCCTGCACAGAATGCTAGGGGCCAGGTTCTGTGCTGTCCTGCAACCGCTTCAGCCATTCACTCCCTTGAAAAGTGCATGCAAAGCACAACCAGGCTGACCTGGCAGCAGGTTGCACCCACTTTGCCCTCCCGGGTGGATTCCTGGGTTCTAGCCACAGCTCGTGGAGTCTAGTGAGCTAGAGCAGGGGCTCTGGAGGTCAAGTCTCCTGGGTTCAAGTCCCTGCTCTGGGAGGTGAGTAGGGTCTAGCAGGAGTGAATTAGGAACAAGGACGCCTGGGTTCCTGTTCCCAGCTCTGCCGCATCCCATTGTGGCCTTGACCAAGTCACTTCCCCTCTCTGTGCCTCAGTTTCCCCATCTGGAAACCAGGAGCTGTGATATTTCCATTCCAGGGCTGCTGTGAGGCTTAGGTATGAGGTCCCAGACAGGGGTTGTATGTAACCTGCCATGGGGGATGTCCTCCCTTGTATGACTGCCCCACTGTGTGCCAGCACACTGGCTTGGCGGCTCCTGTTTGTGTGGCTAGTCAATGTCCCACCCTGCACCTGCAAGAGGCGGCAATGTGATAATTCAACACTTTTATAAACTCCAAATGCGGCACAGAAGCCATCAAGCCCAGCTGCACTTTGTATGGAGTCTCGAACCTTGTCTCTTTTATCCTCAGCTTCCTAGCAGCTAGCAGAGGCATGGGAAATACCCCCACGTTTTAATAGGACACATCTGCAATGGTTACACAGAATTTTGAGTGCTCTAATCAGCTGTCCCTGCACCTGCTAATCCCCTGGGTCAGGGGAGATCAGCACCAAGGCAGCTGGTGGCTGCAGTGCTGGTAACGGTGTAGGGTCCCGGGGAGGAACTGGCTGCGCGACAGCAGCTGGGTGGTTCCCAATTAGATTGCAGGGAGACCTAGCGACCCACAAAGTCATCTGTAACGGAGCCCAGGGGCTGGCTGATCGCAGAGTCACAGCACGCTGCCCTCCAGAGCAAACAGCCCTCCGTGCTGGTGCTCAGCTGGGCCAGACAAACAATGTGTGTTCAAAGCAAGTGCTCAGGAGGGATTTTGGTGTTTCTAACCAATGTGGCACTGCCTGGTCTCTGTGCTGTCGAGCAGGCGCTTTTCCCATCCCAGGGGACCAGCTGCCATGTTCAAAGGCCACGCTGAACTGGTGTGGTGGCCCTGACCATCTGCTGTCTGGTCTCATTAGCGCCAAAGCCTGCTGCGGGAGCCAACATCCAGATGACTCCCAAGCCCGACACCTGCAGCTGCATATTGATAGGACACAGAAAGGCGGCAGAAAAGTGGCATTTGTCCAGCGTTCGGGCTGCCAGCAGGGACGAGCCAGAGAACACAGGGCCTCCGCCCGCAGTGTGCCAGCCCTGCCAGTGAAGGCTTTGGGGTTACGGCTGGGACTTGGGAGCACTGAGGTCAATTCCTGCTTCTGCCACAAACTCCTGGGTGACTTTGGGCCACTCATTTCACCGCTGTGTGCCTCAATTTACATAGCTGATAATGGGGATGCTCCCAGCGCACAGACAGGCTGCACAGCCTGCTGGTTAGCTCAGTGCTCAGTGACCTCCTTGGGTGAGTCCCTTCTCCTGGGCCCCACGGTCTGTTTGATTGTGAGGGCTTTGGCACAGGGACTTGCTGCTGCAGAGGCTAGGTGATAAATAATATCGTGTAAGAATAATGCCTCACCGATTGCTCCATGCAGGTGCTTGGAGGGGGCCTACACTGACGTCGCAAAGAGGCAAACTGACTGCTCAGTATGGGCAGATCAAAGCTGGGCCGTGTCCCAGGTGCACAGGTACCTTGGCCTGGGAGTCCCCCTGCCAGAAGCCCGGTTTTGTCCAGTGTGACAGTGTTTCGGGAGTGATTTTTCTGCTCCGTTGAACTATGCCCCTCTCCCACCCCTAAGCAGCCAGCTCCCCCGGGACCCTGTAATGGGAACACTGGGATGGCCAGAGTGACAGAGGGGTTTAATCCAGCCCACTGGACTGACCCCAGCGCTTTGGAGGAAGCCGCATAAAACCTTGCAGAGATGGGATAAGCCACCCCCAGGAAGAGTCCCCTCCTGATCCCAAAATAGCCAGGGATGGGCTCATGCTCTGAAACAGGGGTCGATGGGGGGCAGGCAAAACTTTTTTGTGACAACCCTGGATACTCTGCCTTGGCATATTAATGCTCAGGCCTTTTCTGAACCCCGCTAAGCCCACGGCCTCCAGGAGAGCCTGCAGCAGATTTCCACCAGCCAGTGGTGCTCTGGGCGGGAAAAAAAACTTACTCTCCTGCATCAGTTTTGAATTTGCTGCCTTCCACTTCCACTGCTCTGGGCCCTGGGCTTGTGAGACAAGGTGGAGGGAAGTGCCCCAACCTCCCTCTGCTCTCCCATCCCCCCCACACCCATTCTGCCTGAAAACCCCATTAACGCTCAGCACAGACACCGGCGAGGGGTCTGGAACGAAACTGCTCTCTACATCAGCAGCGACGCAAGCGGGGGCGGGAGCCGAAAGCTGGGATTCAGCTGCTATCGCCCACCGTGTGAGCGCTCCATTATTGATGAATTGAAGGACAGTACTGCAGCTAACAGAGCCCACTCCTTGTGATGCCAACATGCCTCCGCGGAGCAGCCTGCTCCTTGGGTGTGACGGAATTTCATCAAGAGCATTTCCCTGAGAGCTGCAGATGGAGCTGCTGTGACCATGGAGGGTGTGGCAGTGGGGCCCTGCTCACTGCTTGGCGTTAGAGACAAATTGCTCCGACCCTCTTAGTTTCAGCCTTGCTAAGGAGACAGAAGCTGGGCGGCTGCTGGAATAGCTGAGTCAGGTGTCTCTCTAGTGAATGTATCTGTCATATAATCCTAGAATATCAGGGTCGGAAGGGACCTCAGGAGGTATCTAGTCCAACCCCCGCTCAAAGAAGGACCAATTCCCAACTAAATCATCCCAGCCAGGGCTTTGTCAAGCCTGACCTGAAAAACCTCTAAGGAAGGAGATTCCACCACCTCCCTAGGGAACCCATTCCAGTGCTTCACCACCCTCTTAGTGAAATAGTGTTTCCTAATATCCAACCTAAACCTCCCCCGCTGCAACTTGAGACCATTGCTCCTTGTTCTGTCATCTGCCACCACTGAGAACTTCCCAATTTTTCCACATCCTTCTTGAAGTGTGGGGTCCAAAACTGGACACAGTACTCCAGGTGAGGCCTCACCAATATTGAATAGAGGGGAATGATCACATCCCTCGATCTACTGGCAATGTCCCCTAGCATTCTTAGCAACAAGGGCACGCTGTTGACTCATCTCCAGCTTCTCGTCCACTGTAACCCCAAGTCCTTTTTTGTCATCATACTCATACCTCTAGCCATCTACCTTAGCCATAATCCATCCATAGTCATAGCCTTCTACCTATCATATGCATCCCTCTATCCATCTATCCCCATACCCACCTGTCTATCCATCCATCCCCATACACACCCCTCTATCCATCCATCCATCTATCCCCATACCCACCTGTCTATCCATCCATCCCCATACACACCCCTCCTTAGCCATAATCCATCCATAGTCAATAGCCTTCACCTAGGCATATGCATCCCTATCATCTAATCCCATACCCACCTGTATATCAATCATCCCATACACACCCCTCTATCCATCATCCATCTACCCCATCCCGGTCTATCATCATCCCATATACACCCCTCTATCTATCTCCAGCCCATACACACCCTGCTATCATTCCATCCCCATATACAGCCATTCTCGCACTCATCCATCCCATACCCCTTATCCATCCATCCATCTATCCTCATACACACTGTCTATCCATTCATCCCATACACACCCTCGTATCTATCATCCATCCCTACACACCCCTTACCATCCATCTATCATACCCCCCTCTATCCATCCAATTCCATTATCCCCTATATCCCACCTGTCTACCATTCCATCCATCTATCTCCCATACCCACCTGTCTTCATCAATTCCATCACACCCCTCTACATCCGATCCATCCCCTAACACCTCCCTCGTATCCATCCATCATCCCCATACACATTCCTCTATCTATCCATCCATTCCCTACACACCCTATCATCATCCATCTATCCATTACACACCCTCTATCCATCATCCATTCTATCCCATTACCCACTGTCTATACATCACTCCATCTATCCCCTACCCACCTGTCTATGCATCCGTTCTACACAGCCATCTAGCCATCCATCCATCCCCATACACATCCCTCTATCCATCGCATCTATCCCAATACACAGCCCCTCTAATCGATCCACTCATCTATCCAACCGACCGTCTATCATCCATCCATGACACACCTTCTATCCATCCATCCATCTATCCCATGACACACCTGTCTTCCATCCATCCCCATAGGACAGCATCTTCTCCATCGATCCATTCCCATACACACCTCCTTATCCAGCCATCCCCATACACCGACATCGAGCCATCCATTCCATTCCCATCACACAGCCCTTATCCATCCATCCATGCATATCCCATACAACCCCTCTTTATCCAGCCATCCATCTATCCAACGCACTGTTCTATCTATCCATCACATCTATCCCTACCACTGTCTATCCTCATTCCATACACACCCCTCTATCCATCCATCCATCCCCATACACACCCTCTATCCATTCCATCCATCCTTATCCCATACCCACCTGTCTATCCATCCATCCCCATACACATACCCCTTCTATTCCATCATCCATCTATCCCATACACACCTGTCCTATCCATCCATCCCATATCGCCATGCTTCCAATCCATCCTTCTTCTACACCCCTTCTATCATACATCCATCCCCATATACAGCCATCTCTCATCCATCCATTCCCATAACACCTCCCTCTATCCATCCGATCCCATACACAGCCATCTAGCATCCATCCATTCCATACAACACCCTACTCCATCCTCCATCTATCCCCAACAACCCTCTATCCATCCATCCATCTATCCCATACCCACTGTTATCCATCATCCATCGTATACCCATACCCCTGTCATGCATTCCATTCCATACAACCCTCTATCCATCCAATCCATCCCATACACACCCCTCTATTCCATCCTTCCCATCTATCCCCATACCACCTGTCTACCATCCTCCCATACACACCCCTCATCCATCCATCCATCTACCATACACACCTTCTATCATCCATCCCATATACGCACCCCTCATATCTTATCATCCAATCCAATACAACCCCCTATCATCCATCCACTGCCATCTCATCCCATCCCACGGTCTTCCATCCCATCCCCATACACACCTTCGATCCATCATCCATTGATCCCATACCACTGTCTATCCATCTCATCCCATCTGATACCCATACCCACCTGCTATCCATCCATTCCCACTACAATACCCTCGTTATCCCACAGCATCCCATCAACCCCTCATATCTATCCATCCCCCCATACACACCCCTTACCATCATCCAGTCTATCCCCATAACCCACCTGTCTTATCATCCATCCATGATAACCATACCCACGTCTTCCCATCCATTCATACATACCTGCTATCCATCATGCCCATTAACCCCCTTATCTGTCCATTCATCACCCATACACCACCCCTCACCATCCTCCATCGATCCCATACCCCCTTGTTATCCATCAATTCCCATACACCGCCCTCTCTTATCCATCATTCCATCATATCCCATACACACCTGTTATCTATCAATCCCCATATACAGCCAGTCTCTCCATCCATCATTTCCCATACACCACACCCTATCCGTAGTGCATCCATCATCCATCCATCCCCATACTACCCTCTATCCTCCATCCATCCCATCCCACCTATCTATCATCATCCAGACAACCCCTCTATCCATCCATCCCCATTACACACCCCTCTACATCCATCCATCTCTTCATACCCATCTGTTATCCTCCCTATATATTCACCCGTCTATAGCATCCTCCATATACAAACACTCCTCCATACAACTAATCCAGCCATCCCATACACACCCCTTCTCTATCCAGCATCGCCTCCCATACACAGCCATCTATCCATGTATCATCCATTACCCACCCTGCCATCTATCCAATGACCATCCATCCATACCCACTGCTCTATCCATCATCCCTCCCATACAGACCCTGCTCTATCTTATCCCTCTCCCCCATACCTCTATCATCTATTCATCCATCCCTCCTCATACACACCCCTCTATCTATCCATCCATCCCTCCCCATACACATCCCTCTATCTATCCATCCCTCCCCATACCTCTATCTATCCATCCATCCCTCCCCATACACACCCCTCTATCTATCCATCCATCCATCCATCCCCATACACACCCCTCTATCTATCCATCCCTCCCCATACCTCTATCTATTCATCCATCCCTCCTCATACACACCCCTCTATCTATCCATCCATCCATCCCCATACACATCCCGTTATCCATCCATCCCGGCAGGGGAAAAAACTGCCTGTTACTGATGATTCCCGCACACCTGACTCAGAAACGAAGCAGAAGCATTAGCCTTGGCCCCCACCAGAACATCACAGGCCCCCAAGGTTGTTTATACACTGCCAGCGCGGATGTGATGCAGCTGAAGGAGCCATACCTGAGCTAGCGCAAACTCGGGTCCCAGGGCATTCAGGGTGGGCTAATTACCCAGGGATCCAGACAGCCTTGTACCGCCTGCACTGCCACAGCGGCTGGGCTGGCCTCACCGCTCTGGTATCTGAGCTAGCTAGATTGAAGCAGGGCTTAATTTGTGCCAGGGCTGAGCCCTGGCACTTCCGCGTCTGGCAGTTCAGAGCCCCAGCACCGCTGGGTCTGGCGATTTAGAGCCCCAGTACCTCCAGGCCTGTAAGGAGGTAGTTGGAGCATTGTAGGAGGAATTCATTGTGATCTGTTTATGTAACACTGACAGACCCTGGTTGCCGGCGGGCAGGATCGAACCTGGGACTTCTGGAGCTTAATACATGAGCCTTTACTGCATGAGCTAAAAGCCATGTGGCCCTTAGCTAAGGCTGTAAAGCAGACTCATTAATCTGTCTCTCTAACTGGTCTCAGACCCACACCCAGGAAGCATGAGGGTTACACGCACGCCCCAGGAGACAGGAACTGGCCATTGTCTTTTTCTGCCTACCTGTCTTTGCTGCTTGTACAGTAATCGTAGCTGCAAGCTACGCTTTTGGCTCAAATAAAGGTTTGAATTAATAACTCTGAGTGTCTTGCTCAGACAGGGCCGGCTCCAGGAACCAGCATCCCAAGCAGGTGCTTGGGGTGGCAATCTGCAAGGGGCAGCAGTCTCTGTGTTTTTGCCCCCAAGCAGTGCACTGAATTGCCGCCGGACGGCGGGAGCAGTCCGTTAGTGGGGCATGCGCGTTTCCGCAGCGGCGGCAATTTGGCGGCAGCTTCTATGTTCAACTGTCCACAGCGGCGCAGCTTTTGTCTTCAGCTGCCACAGAAATGTGCAAGCCGCCCTAACTGCACACGGACTGCCCCCACCTTCCGCAGCAGCAATTTGGCACGCTGCTTGTGGCAGCAAAAACAGTAGAGCCGGTCCTGTGCCCAGAGCGCGTCAGCTGCAGGAGCACTGCAGTGCAATGGCTTTTCTCTGACTGCCGCCAGAGCATGACAGCTGCAGGAGAGCTGCAGTGCAATGGCTTTTCTCTGACTGCAGCCGGAGTGTGTTAGCTGCAGGAGCACTGCAGAAAAGCCGGTCCTGGCTATCGGCAAACTAGGCAGCTGTTCAGAGTGGCAGATTCCTGGGTAGCTGCCATGGGCAGCATATTTGGCCCTGCTGCCCCTTTGTCATGACAGAGGGGCAGCCAGGCCAAGTCTGAGTGGCCCTGAAGCCTCGTGCACCGGGTCGCAATGCCCCTTACTTAGACTTGGTCCACGCCCCGCAGCCAAGCCAAGTCTGCCACCCTAGACCTATGAGGAGACGGGCAGTGCACTGAAGCTTTGCTTAGGGCAGCAGCTTGTCTTGAGCTGGCTTTCCTCTGAGCTCACATAGCTGGAGCGGGTGCAGATGCGGCATGGTACAAAACTGAAGCAAAGGGATCTGGGTGGATTTGTGTCAGGATTTGCTTATATCAAAGTGTATGGCGGGCTGCACCTGAGGCCTGGCTACCACTTTTCTGTGGGAGGTGGGAGTGTGGGGTGCATGTGGGCAACTAGTGAACATCCGTGTGTGTCTCTGTGTGTGTGTATATAGATGTATGTGTTCACCCGTGTGTGTGTATATATATATAGGTGTATATGTTCACCCGCATGTGTGTTTGTGTGTGTGTATATATAGGTGTATATGTTCACTCGTGTGTGTGTGTATATATATATAGGTGTATGTGTTCACCTGCGTGTGTGTGTCTGTGTGTGTATATATATAGGTGTATGTGTTCACCCGTGTGTGTGTGTGTATATATATATATAGGTGTATATGTTCACCCGTGTGTGTGTTTGTCTCTGTGTGTATATATATAGGTGTATATGTTCACCCATGTGTGTGTGTGTATATATATAGGTGTATATGTTCACCCACGTGTGTGTGTCTGTGTGTGTATATATATAGGTGTATGTGTTCACCCGTGTGTCTGTGTGTATATATATATAGGTGTATATGTTCACCCGTGTGTGTGTTTGTCTCTGTGTGTATATATATAGGTGTATATGTTCACCCATGTGTGTGTGTGTATATATATAGGTGTATATGTTCACCCACGTGTGTGTGTCTGTGTATGTATATATATAGGTGTATGTGTTCACCCGTGTGTGTGTGAATATATATATAGGTGTATATGTTCACCCGTGTGTGTTTGTCTGTGTGTGTATATATATAGGTGTATATGTTCACCCGTGTGTGTGTGTGTATATATATATATAGGTGTATGTGTTCACCCGTGTGTGTGTGTGTGTATATATATATAGGTGTATACGTTCACCCGCGTGTGTTTGTCTGTGTGTGTGTATATATAGGTATATATGTTCACTCGTGTGTGTGTTTGTCTGTGTGTGTGTATATATAGGTGTATATGTTCACCCGTGTGTGTGTGTGTGTGTGTGTGTGTATATATATATATATATATATAGGTGTATATGTTCACCCGTGTGTGTGTGTGTGTGTGTGTGTGTATATATATATATATATATATATAGGTGTATATGTTCACCCGTGTGTGTTTGTCTGTGTGTGTATATATATAGGTGTATATGTTCACCCGTGCGTGTGTGTGTATATATATATATAGGTGTATATGTTCACCCGCGTGTGTTTGTCTGTGTGTGTATATATATAGGTGTATGGGTTCACCCGTGTGCGTGTGTATATATATATATATAGGTGTATGTGTTCACCCGTGTGTGTGTGTGTGTGTGTATATATAGGTGTATATGTTCACCTGCGTCTGTGTGTCTGTGTGTGTATATATAGGTGTATATGTTCACTCGTGTGTGTGTGCACATGTAGCTTTGCATGTCAGTCTGTGTGTACATGTGAACATCTGGGCATGCTTGTGCACAGATACACCATTATGTGTGTGTGCGTCTTTGTGCTCATCCAGTGGTGTGTGAGTGTGTGCATGCACAAACATGCATGCTCCCAGTGTGGGCAGCCATGTATGCACATCCATGTGCACTCTGTGTGCGTGCATTCGCGCCCACAGGTGTAGCTGTAATTCTGCTTCCCTAGAACCCTCAACATATCACAGCACCAGCCAGCAGGGTCTATGGGGGAGCAGAGGATGTTTGTGGGTGTGCGCATGTGTTCACACACTCTCACATATGTCCTGGTGCATATTTAATCATTCCATTGATTGCTCAGGCCTGGCCAGTCTCTGCTCTGCGATCAATGCAACTCATTCTTTGGAAATAAAACACGAATGGAACAATTCCATGCTCCCTCTAGGGGTGGGGGGAGATTGCTAATCAGCACCAGCAAGGGGTGACAAGGCCTTTCATCTCCTCAGTACCTGGCCTCCCACCTACTGCCAATCCCAAATGAATCCACTTCATAATAGAACCACACCTGCAATGGGGACATTAGAACGTCCATTCTGGGACAGACCAAAGGTCCATCTAGCCCAGTATCCTGTCTTCCAACACTGGCCAATTCCCAGCTTCTGGCAAAAATGAAATAAAAAAACAGACGGCGTTTGCATTGTGTGGCTAAGCACAGAATTCAGCCCCATATGCCAGCGAATTCCACAAGCACATGCCAAATCCCCATCTGGTGTAAATCAGCTGTAGCTCCATTGACGTCAGTGGGGCCAGATCCCCATCTGGGGTAAATTGATACCGCTCCATCGACATTAACAGGCCCTGTAATTTATACCAGCGAGAGATCTGTCTCTTTAAAGTAGTAGTCTAAGCCAGGCCCACTTGCCAAAGACCATTAGTTTAAACGGACAGGCCGAGATCGTTATTAGTTCCTTATGTTGCCCTTAGTTTCTTAAAGCTGCCACTGACAGATGTTGATATTAGTTTAAAAGCAAGTTAAATCCCCAGCCCTGACTTTCAGCAGCTCTCATTAGAGGAACAGGCCTGTAGAAAAATACCCCACAGGGATCAGAGAGGACTGCTTGAGAAAAGAAACTGCATTTTTTCGCTGGGCCATTGCTAGTTCTACTCCTCAGAAGGATAAATCCAAACTGCCGGAGCCAGACGATCTGAAAATGGCACCAGATTGAAATTCATGGGATTCAAGCTCATAAAAATTTGATTACTTTAAATTCCCTGCTTATGCCTGATTTTAATGTTCTCTTACTGATCCATGTTTAAGAAATGGTTTATTTCACCGAGCCCTCTTCAGACTCAGTCCTTCCCTAGCCCCTCTTCTCTCTCTCAGTCTCTCTTGTATAAAGTGAGAAGATAATTGCAAAGAAATAAATTATGTGGCCCAATCACTGTGCCAAGTATGAATGGCTGCCAGGCTCTGTGGATTCATCCCAGAACAGCATCAAGGGCTTTTCGTGCATTTCCTTAGGCCTGGGTGCTCAGCTGCAGTCTGTAAACTTATGCCCCTTCTACGTCTCCTGTGTACAATACCTGGGGTTTCCAAAGCGGGCCCTAGGCAAAGGCTCCCCAGAGCTCACTGCCTGCTTTGGGCGAGCAGTCGTTGCTGCAGGAGGTTCCGAATGGGGAGCGCCTTTTGCACAGAGGCATCTCTGAGTCTAAGCCCCCTGGGTGCATCTAGCCCTTAGGCCAAAATGGCCAAAGGCCCCTAAATCACTTTTTAAAATGGGATCTTGGCTCCTAAGTCATGTAGGCGCTTTGGAAAATGTTGCCCTTTGTGTCTCTCTTGGCCTCTGGGATTTGGAACTGTTTGCATGGCCCTGACTTCGATGGGTGGCATAAGGCTTAATAGATTAACAGCGTGTGAGACTCTTCAGTAACGAGAGCTGGAAGCTAGCGAGGCAATTCTGTGCAATGAACAAGGCTATTTCTCATTCCTGAGCGCCGTTCCCTCCCGGGTGAGCACGTGGCGGAGCCCTCGCTGCCAGCAGCTGCGGGGAACAATGCAGGCAGCATGTTTAACCAAATATGCAAATCAAGGCTACTCCCAAGTTATTCAAAACTAATAATAATAATAATGCAGATAAACCACTGTGTCTTGTTTTCAGCACCACAATAGATATAATTCAATTCTACTCTGTTCCTCTCATTTACGACTCATTTGTAGTGTAGAATCATTATTTAAAGTTCTGGGCCTCAGGAACAAGCTGCTATCTGAGATATTTGTGACAAAGTTCCTCCTCTACCTTGGTGGGTCCTGCGCTTATTGGCAGATTTGCTCACCTCAGTGATCTTCCCCACAGTCTGGGTCAACTCCTCCTGTGTCTGATCAGGAGTTGGGAGGTTTGGGGGGAACCCGGGCCTGCCCAGGCTAATTAGTATGTCACTCTGCCGCAACAAGGCAGGCCCGATCAGCCCGAGGCACCTGGTTTACAAAGCCGCGCTCAACTCCCATGATCACGGAGCAGAGCCAGCAGGAAAACAGGAGCGTATACGAGAGCTTGGAAGCGAACTAGCGCCACAAAGATCGGTGATCCTGATAGACCAGTGAAACGCTGGACACGTGATTTAGATACAAAGTTTAATCAGACGATCAGAGAAGGGTGGCCTGTTGTGAGCGTATTGGCAACGAATTGTCGTTCTGACGAGAGGCCTTTGGGGAAGTAGCCCCAGGGTGGAAGAGCAGTGTAGGGCGTGTCACATCAGCCGGGTTGTTACAACGAGGCGCCTGACTATAGGCTGCCAAATGCCATATGTGCCCTGGGCCTTGAGCGAGACCCTGCAGCAGACT